>NC_047095.1:98894245-99015877 GCF_902459505.1 Geotrypetes seraphini | reverse complement strand
ATGGTTGGCAGAGATGACTCTGGGAAGATTGGGCTCCTTTCAGCCTGGGGCCACCCCCACAGGAGCTCCATGGAGTGGAAGTAGTCTTAATGGAGCAGGAGTTGCAGGAAGTGTCAGATGGCATCAGGTTCTAGTGGTTTGGGAACAGATGGGCAATTTTGGGGATGGGTAATTTTAGGGGATGGTCAGCTCCTGCTGCCTGTTTTTACTTTAATGCAGGATATTGTAGTTGATCCAATTGCTATTTTTAACATTCCTACAGTAAGGGTAGGGGAGGATACCCAGCCTTTTAGTGTATAAAGAGGAGGCTAGTCTGGCAAGAATCAGTGGGTTGGAGGCCCAGGATTCTCAGTTTTCAGTGAGAATAACAAATGCTCCTTCTCCCATTAGGTAAGTCTTAAAACTATGGCTGGAAGTTTATCTGCATCGGGGAGATGATTTTTTTGTTAGGGGTGGGATTTGGGGAGGGCCTTCCTTACATAATTGATCATCTAATGATCCATCTATTTGGCAGAACATTGAGGTGGTGCAGGCAAAATTTCAGAAGGAGCTCACTTTGGGTAGGATTGCGGATCTATTTCATGAAGCTCCTTAGATGATTTTGTCATCTCACCTCTAGGGGTTATTCCCAAAAAAGAACCTGGTAGCTATCACCTAATTCATAATTTGTCTTATCCATCAGGGCCCAGCGTAAATTCATTTATTGAGCCTCAGTTATATTGAGTCCAGTATGCATCATTTGATGAGGCGCTGGCATTGGTGCAAGCCTTGGGAGTTGGAAGTTTACTGGCTAGGGCAGACATCAAATCAGCTTTTTGGTTGTTGCCGGTGCATCCAAATTAATTTCATTTATTAGGCTTCAAGTTTGAAGGGCAATTTTATTTTGATAACTGTATGCCAATGGGGTCCTCTATCTCTTGCACTTATTTTGAAACATTTGCTATATTTGTTCATGGGGTGGTGGTGCAGGTTAGTGGAATGACATCTGTAGTTTATTACCTGTATGATTTTTTTTTGTTAGAGGCCCGGCATCTGCACAATGTGCTGATTTAAACTCAGCCTTTCAGACGGTGTGTGGGCTGATTTGCAGCTATGGTATTCTTTTTTTACATCATTTAATGGGATCTGTATCTAGCAGCAGCAACAGGTTTTGAACCATGACTTCCAGCTGTTTACAGATGCATTGGGTGAGGTTGGTTTGGAGATATATTTCAAGGGTGCCTTGCCTGGTGGTAGGCACAGGGTTTATGTGCTAATATTACACTGCTGGAATTGTTTCTGGTTTGGGTGGCATTGGAGCCTTAGGGAGCACATTTGGCTCTTCAGAATGTTGTAATATTTTCAGAAAACATAGACCATAGAAATCCATGAGACATTGCCTTTACATTTCAACCACTGGAGTCACCAGCAAAGCCTATTCCAGTCTATGTGAATCTGTCTTATCACTAGCTTTGTTGAGAATGCAACAACATTTGATTTTTTTGCTTTTATTTAACCTCAGGACTCATTAGTGTAACATCATATTGAGTGTGTCCAGACTTCTGATGCAGGATGTCTAGGCTGAAGCATGTACACTGTTCTTTTAATTTCTCTGGTGTGAGAAGGTATTTTCTCCTGTATCTGTTACTATATCATATGCAGGACATAGACCATAAGACTGTCATCACATTCCAACCAGTGGAATGTGATGACATTAAAATTAAAGCCCTCTTCAGACAAGTTATACAGTCTGTAGAGTAAAACAATTGAATTCTGAGGTTCAAAAATCATGACTTTGATGTTTTTGCAAGAAAATAGCTATCTGCCATTTGGTGCCACTTTCAAGTTATTGTCTGTACTTCAAGGTTGTGCCCGACTGTCTGTAGGAAGAGATAGAGTGTTTTACGTTTGGTAATGGCTTTAAAATTTGTTCTCATTATAGTTATAAAGAATGTTTTATGTACTGTAGCTTAAAATTACTTGTTTAATGTGGCATCGAGTTGGAAGATGATCTCTTCTGTCTCATGGGACCCTCAAACACCAGAGAGCATCCGATGAAAATCAGGGGAGGGAAATTTCGTAGCGACTCCAGAAAGTACTTCTTCACCGAGAGAGTGGTGGATCATTGGAATAGACTCCCATTGCAGGTGATTAAGGCCAGCAGCGTGACGGATTTTAAGAAGAAATGGGATATTCACGTGGGATCTCTAGGGGAGTGAACTCTGGGGGGCGGATAATTGGAAGGGGCAGACTTGGTGGGCTATAGCCCTTTTCTGCCGTCTTTTTCTATGTTTCTATGTTTACTGAATATTTAACCCTTCCTCCTTAGCTCAATCATTATCTGAGGAATCTCCACTTTAAGAATGGTCTGGGAGAAGAGATGTACATGGATGGGAATGGAGACCTCGCCACTGGATACGATATCTTGAATATAATCCTGCTTCCTGATGGGACACGGGATTATGAAGTTATTGGACATTATAACCCCCATGCTCCCCCAGGGAAGGATTTCACCATTGATGAGAAAGCGATCATCTGGGAGAGTTCTTTCAGTCAGGTCAGATTTATGTGATCAGAAGTGCTGATCCAAATGGGTATCATATGACACTTGTCATTAAATAGTCAAAAGAATTACATATTTTGGCTTTATGGGCAAATATTTAGCCTCCAGATTCTGTATAGGTCACTTAAATTGGGGTGCTGATCCCAGGTGTGTACATATAGTAAATAATTTGGGTTAATTGACACTAATTAGCTGTTTCAGGCACATCTATTTATTTAGTTGGAACATACTTCCTGCTCATTTGGAATAGGAAGAAAGGGTATGAGACTTGATATGCTGCTTTTCTCTGTGGTTACAATCATGTCGCTAGGACTTTAGCATGAATTAATGACACCTAACTACAACTTATTTTGTACCTAGTATAATAAAGTGTTAAACAACTTTTCCAGAGTCACAAGGACTGTTGTGGGAATTGAACTCACCACCTCAGAGTGCTGAGGCAGCTGCTTGAACCACTATGCTACTCCTCCACTCTGATAGATAGTTGAAGGTATTCTTTTTCAGGAAGTAGGAGGGATGTGAGGGGATATGATGCTGTTTGTAGGGTTTTTTTCCTATTTTGAAATCTGTTGGCTGTTCTGTCTTTTTAAAGTTTGTTTTCAATGCAGTTTTTGTTTTTAAATTGCTGTAGCGTGAATGTCCAATTATAGCCTAATATAACATGTATTTAGATTGGTAAGCTCTAAATATTACTAAATAACTTACCACCCCTTTTATTAAACCATACCACATTTTTTACGCTGGTTGTGGCGGTAATATATCTGACACACATAGAAATTATATGAACATCAAAACTGCTACCGCCGCTGCCAAAGCTAAAAGTCATGCAATGGTTTAGTAAAAGCAGGGGGAGGGGTTAATTATCCTTTATAAAATTATCTCCCAAAAAGTTGTCACATCTGATCTGAGGCTAGTATAATTTCTAATCAAAACTTTTGGGGTATTTTTATAAGTGCCTTCATAAGCATGAAATATGCTGTTACACATGACCAGGGCAATTTACAAATAAAGAAAAATAAAGCAATAAATAAAAGGAGCATTCCATTTTGGTAAAAAATGTCCATTATCAAAATGAAGTTACATAACCTGTTTTCCCAATCCTCAGATACCTCCAGAGTTCAGATGCAATCCAGGTTGCCGTCCTGGTTTCAGGAAATTACCCAGGGAAGGAGAGCCCGCCTGCTGCTATAAATGTATTGCATGTGCAGAGGGAGAGATTTCCAACCAAACTGGTGGGTGATATCATGGATCACAAGGGTTACTAATATATTTAGGTTATCTATTATGGTCCTTGCTCATGAAATTGGGGAGGGATGTAGTCTCCAAAATGTGTAATTGTTGCTCCACAAGCTTGGTGGGACTGTTTTTTCTTTACAGAATGTATAAAATACTTGATAAGATTCCTCCCTTCACATCAGCAGACCACAAGGAAGGAAACTAGGAGAGAGCATAGGATGAAGATAAGAAATGATAGGCTCAGGAGTAATATAAGAAAATACTTCTTTTCAGAAAGGGTGGTAGATGCATGGAATGGCCTCCTGATGAGGTGGTGGAGATGAAAACTGTATCTGAATTCAAGATAGCATGGGACACACATGTGGAATCTCTTAGGGAGAAGAGAAGATAATGGATGGTGGGGAAGGACAGATTGGATGGGCCTTTAGGCCTTTATCTGCTGTCATGTTTCTATATTTTTCAGATATGGATACCTGTACAACATGCCCTGATGATGAATGGTCCAATCAGAACAGAGATGCCTGCATTCCAAAAGTGATAACTTTCCTGTCTTTTGAAGAGCCTCTAGGGGTTGTTTTAACTTCTATCAGCATGTTCTTCTTTCTGATCACTGCTGTCATCTTGGGAATCTTTATTCATTACCGAGACACTCCCATAGTAAGAGCCAACAACCAATACCTCAGTTACATTCTCCTCATCTCCCTCATGCTTTGCTTCCTCTGCTCCTTGATATTCATCGGTCATCCACAGGAAGTGAACTGCATTCTAAGACAGACTACTTTTGGGATCACATTTTCCATCACTCTTTCCTCTATACTAGCAAAAACAATCACTGTGGTCATGGCCTTCCAAGCCACCAAACCAGGAAGCAAACTCCGAAAATGGATGGGTTCCAGGGTCTCAGTTTCTATAGTTCTTTGCTGTTCCCTTCTTCAAACTGTTCTGTGTCTTGCCTGGTTGTTCATTGCTCCCCCTTTTCCATATCTCAATATGAGGTCATTTACTGGAACAATACTAATTGAATGTAATGAAGGATCAATAGTTGCATTTTACTGTGTTCTGGGTTACCTGGGATTTCTGGCTGGTATCAGCTTCATTGTAGCTTTTCTAGCAAGAAATCTACCTGATAGTTTCAATGAGGCCAAGTATATCACCTTCAGCATGCTGGTCTTCTGCAGTGTCTGGATTACCTTCATCCCAACATACCTGAGCACCAGGGGAAAGTACATGGTGGCAGTGGAGATTTTTGCTATTCTGTCATCCAGTGGTGGAATACTGGGCTGCATCTTTCTTCCCAAATGTTATATTATTCTACTGAGGCCTGAAAGAAACAACAGGAAAGAACTAATAAAAATGTAGGGGTCCTTTTACTAAACTGCATTAAATGCTATCACACACTTTATATGGGGAAAAGGATTGATCAGAAAGTGCATTCAAGTTTTTGCAATAGTTTGCCTGTTAGCATGTACTATTTGTATCTTGTTTATTTATTTATTTGGGGGAGTTAATGGGGTAGGTAATGGGAATGAATATTCCAGTGTTAGCCAGCTAGTTCATGAAGATGAGCACTTACAAACTTGTTAATGTAGAATTAATAATTAAGTTAGTGCTGCCTATATAAGAGGTGCTAAGAGCTCCCACCTTAAATTTTTTTGAAGTCCTGAGCACTAAAGAAAAAATTAAGACTTGTACTAAAAAAACCTAAATATACTGTTAATTAAATATGGTTTAGCAGATGCTTAAGATTTTATTTTAGCACATTTTAATAAAAGAGTTCTGTAATAACTCAGAGGTCCTTTCTCTAAGGTTAGTTCTGGGATGGTCCAAAGAGTAACAAGTAGTTCTGTGGTCATGAACCATATTCAGTGTCAGTGCCTGCACTTGTAAGTGACTAGATTGGACCACACAAATGACAGTCCTAAATTTAGCATTCTTAGCTATGTGAGTACTTCCACAGGATATCAGCTGGCACCCATAAAACTTCTAGAATGTTCCAGGAAGTGAGAGGTTGATATACACAGATTGGGAGAGTTACCTTGAGTTGATAGTATCTGATAATCACTAAGGGCTCCTTTTATCAAGGTGCGGTAGGTGGTTAATGCGCGGAATACTGTGCATTAAACCACCTGCCGTGCTAGTTGCTAACGCCTCCATTGACGAGGCGTTAGTTTTTAAGCTTGTTGTGGGGGTTAGCGCGTGATGAAATGTCCGATGTGCTAACTCCCGTAGCGCGCCTTGATAAAAGGAGCCCTAAGTGATGAGCCATTTTGACTCAATGATGCTATGTTACACAGAGAGAGTCATAACCAGCAGAAGAGAGGAAGTGTTATCATTCCTGTACAAGTTGTCGGTGATGTTCCACTTGGAGAACTGTGTTCAGTTTTAGAGGTGGTATATTGCTAAGGACAAAATAGTCTTGAAGTAGTACAGAGAGAGAGAACAAAAATGTGGCTGTTTATTGAGAGAATTAAATCAAACATACAAACCACCACTGAAGATGTTTTTTATATAAATATAAGGGGACAAGCCTTAGAACATGGAGTTTCACCCATTCCAGTTTTTTTCAAATCTTTCTTACTCCTGTTTGCATCACCAGCTTGTACCCATCCTCCCTACCTTTAACTCAATTAATAATTTATTTCTTTAATTCATTACTCTTTAATCTTTTCTTAAAATTTCTTGTAAAATTCATCTAATGTAAATCTCTTAATTCATACTAAACTCAACCACTTGATTACTTAATAAGATTAGCATTTGCATTCCCGTCACCTGCAACTAAAAGCTAATCACCATCAATCAATAATCACACAACTCAGTTTTATTGGAATAAATATGTGGCCGCAGCTTTATTATCTATCTGAATATTATCTCCACTTACAATACAATCCGTGTCCAAAAACCAACAAACCCCCATGCATATTTCACCCCCCCCCCCCCCCCCCCCCGGGAGCTATTCGGTGTTGAAACTAGCTCCTGTTAAGTCTTTAAACTTATAACATTCCACAAACATGACCCACAGTGATGCAAGGCCATGCTTCCCCTCCCCCCAAACATGATCCATGGTGATGCAAGGCCATGCTTCCCCCTCACAGCAGTATCGCATACAGGTGTTACATTTATTTATTTATTAACTGCTCATCTTCCAGATCCAAATGGGCCAAATCCCATTTTCCGCCACAAAAGGTGACAGCCTCAAGCTTGTCACCGCTCATCCACCATATAATCTATGGCCAACATCTTTAAAACAAGTCTCCAACAAATCCTAAAGAGTACCCCAATAAAATTGGCCAAACCTAAGCCTGAAAGGTAGACAGCATCAGGACAATAACGTCCAGGGAAAACAGCTGCAACAAACTCATGAGATACCACTCTAAACACCCGAAAGCTATCAGTAACGCCAAAAGCTCAGTATTAAACCCATCTATGCAACTATGTCCCAATCCTCTTTACACACTCAATGAAGGAAACATAGAAGGCATTAGGAAAAACACAGACAGCAGATAACAGATCTCACCTCATGAGCAGTATGAAATCCTCTTCCATTGCTGAACAAATGTCACAACACACCAAAAAAACCAGAAGTGAAGCAGAATAGGTAATTAGGAAATTGTCTTTGCTGGAAAAAGATTAACAAGAGTCACTCCCAACAAATGCTCCATATACCCAACCATAAAATCTAAAATCCATGCCCCACTGGAATCAGAAACAGCTAAGACAATCTTCCCCAGCCACTATAATGATACACAAGATACTGCACTTTCCCGTTACTCCACACACATGTACAAAAGAATCCAAATTCCTGATCCTTCCAAAGCAGGTGACTGGGGAATAGGCAATTGCATTTAACCTGCAGTCAATCCAACATCTCCAGGCAGCTACCCCATGAACACAATAGCAGGTCAGGAAGGTGCCAGTTCACCCACTCGATAAGCTGCCAAATGCTGCAAAAAGGCTAGCTACCAGAGCACCACTACAAATCATGAAGTGCACACATCAGGAAATACTGCAAACACATGTTACCAAACCCTCATACAAAAAAAAACAAGTAAACCCTGCACAATGACACTGGATCACATGCACCCACAATCAATTTCAGTACCAATTTCATAACTTCAATAAAATCCCCACACCAGCAAATGTCCAGTGAACCATCTCCCAAAATCATCCTACAAACAAACCATACAGTACTAATAAAACAAGTGGCTGCTCCATATGAGAAAGGAGCAATGCAACTTTAGCACCCCAAATTGCAGAAAAAGAGTCAAATAAAGCAGTTTGGCTCCTAGCACCTAGCCAGCGCCTTGCAGTTCCTCGTAGCCCAGTCTGAGGACACAAGCAAAGCCACCTAGCAAAAATATAAGGGCAGATAAATGTCCAGCCAGTATACCCCTCCACAGCAACAATTAACTCCTCCTCTCTCCCAGAGAGTCCATGTGCCTATCCTATGCCTTCCCCAATTCAGAAATGATTTCATGCATCTACTACTCCTACACCTACCAGAATTCTAAAACTATTTCATGCATCTACCTCACCTTCTGTAACAATGTAGTGCCATACAGTACTGCAGAGCCCAGCACTGCTGCACTGAATCCCCTGCCCTCTTACTCTGGATTTGCTGTTAATAAAAGGGATCAACAACAATACACTCCGGATTTGCCGAAAAAATCCTAAAATAGTGAAAACAAAAAGGCAACCGAGTCACATCAAGGTTTGTGTGAGGGACGCTCAGGACGCCAAAATTGGCTCACAACTTACCAGCCAAAATGGAGAAATGTATATAATGTACGATATATGATTATATATAATACATTATATTATGTTAAAGGGTGCTCTCAGTGTGAACCCTCAGTGATAGGAGCACAGCTCCGATACTTCACCTCTGGGTCAAGGCGGTAAGCCTCCACCCACACACCATCATCGAGCACCCCAAGTGTGCTGAAATCAAACAAATCAACCAATCAAAAGTGAGTAAATCAAACTCAACACAAACAACCTGAACGACCCCCACACAAACCCTGCCAGCCAGACCCCCCAAGAACGCACAACAAAATCAAAAAACCATACAAAAACTATCGAAAAAATATCGAAAAAATATAAAAAAAACACAATACTTATCTGAAGCTATCTCACAGACTGAAAAACGCAAACAACCGCGCCAAGAGGAAAGGTTCAACCGCACTGGTTTCGGGAGGAGCCCTTCTTCAGGAACCTGACCCCCGACGGAACACGAACAAACAAAGAGGTCGGCTGGAGGGCGGGGTGCCCGAACAGAAGAGCACGCCGCCTAAAACGAATCTACAGGTGACATCATGCACAAACCATCAGAACTGTCTAGTCCATTACTGCGTTGGCATCCTCCACAAAAAGGCAAATCTTACTTACAACCCTACAACAATCCCGCTTACAAAATTGTGAAAAGAACAAGCCCAATAACAAACCTTCAAACACACTACCGATAAGATCCCCCTTGGCATAACCATCTCCTGGGACCAAAACACACTGATATCTTACTGACCAACTAGTTCCTGCCCCAAACCACCAGTGGAGCCCCCATACTGAGAACAGAGTACGATATGCCTATGAAAATGGTAAAAATTACTAAAATTAAAATACACCATATCCACCACACTCCCCTAATCTAATGCCAAGATCACCCAAAGAAAGTAAGCAGATTTGTCCAACCAAACCTGCCTCTAGTGAATCCCCAAGCTCTGTTGTAAAAGTGTTTCTATTGAGTTACTTACCAAAAAAGTCAAACTTACCAGCCTGTATATCCCTTGTGCTGCCTTTCCTCCATTTGTTGTGGTGAAAAACCACATCCTCCCTGCTCTATTCCTGCATTACCCATTCCTGACTCTAAAGAAACAGTGAGAAAGTCAGTCAGCAGAGTCACCAGAACTACTCCAAATTCTTGCATTACCCTTGGATGTACCATCCATTCCCCTTGTGGTATCCACCCATAGTTCTAATGAACCCTCACAAACCCAAGCCACTGAAAATCAATCAGGGTCTATCACACCTCCTGCCCCAGTTGCCTGAGGTGTTTGTACACCCTCCCCCCAAACATTTCAGCTGTGAACCCAGAACAGAAAATATTAGTGAAGAAATCATCTGTCTCTTTATCAGCTGCTACTTATTGCCCCCTATACCTATGCCCCTTTTGCATGTCTTCCTATCCCTAATAAATCTAAAAATGTCTTGTCCCCCATTATTATCATGGCAGCTATTTATCCTTCCATCTTTATCATCGCTTTCCAGACTACTCAACCAGCCCCCCTTAACTCTATCCAATAGTGCCTCTGATGCTTTGCACCTCATAAGAACATAAGAATTGTGATACTGGGACAGACCAAAAGTCTATCAAGAACAGTATCCTGTTTCCAACAGTGGCCAACTCAGGACCCAATGAACCTAATTAGATCCCATAATCCAAATTCCATGCCCTAGTAATAAAAATGGTTTGATTTCTTTAAGTTCTTTCATTACTTCTGGATCTGCGGTTTTGGATCCTGTCTCTTGTTCGGGCTTTGCTCTCTTGCTGCTTCCAGAGACTGCGAAGTCGTTTTTATTTTGCTTTCCTGACGCCATCGAGTTTATTTTTATCATAAATTTAATCTTTATTCTTCAAATTTTTTCGACTTTTTTATTCTTTCAAGGACTTTTTATACGGAGCTCTTCTGTTAACTGACCTCCTTCATGCGTGTCCAAGCCACGCCCCTTGATATCTATTTTTAAAGTCATTTATTTATTGCACTAAGCACTTTATACGAGCTTGCGTGATTATGGTTTTTGCATAAAATATACCGACTCAATGAAAGATATCCTTTACCTGTGAATATGGTTCCGAACACTGTAGTGTGAGGACAGCACAGGTGTCTGAGAGCGGTATTATAACCAGCAAGGATTGACCTCTGTTTTAGTCCTCCTTTGCGTTGGTTGGATTTGGTTTTCACATGAGGACTTGTTTGCCTAATATAGTGGTTGAGTATAATACATCTGTGACACAACCATCATGAAAAATGTGGGCCAGTGGGCGATAGTACAATACATTGACCATATAACAAGGTAGGAGTGTGTGGCGCAGTGGTTAAAGCTACAGCCTCAGCACCCTTGGGTTGTGGGTTCAAACCCACACTGCTCCTTGTAACCCTGGGCAAGTTACTTAATCCCCCTTTGCCCCAGGTAGATTATGAGCCCACTGGGACAGACAGGGATAAATGCTTGAGTACCTGAATAAATTAATGTAAACCATTCTGAGCTCCTCTGAGAGAACAGAATAGAAAATTGAATAAATAAAAATATTAATAAAATTGGATCCTAGATGATACCAGTGTAATACCTCAAACAAATATGTCCACTCAACTTAATCAAAGGCTTTATTGGTGTTAAGGACCATAACACAGATAGGAAAGTGGCTTTTTGTCATGTGTATTTGTATATGACTAAAGACCCATGCACCATGCACTAAAGACCCATGCACTAAAGACCCATGCACTAAAGACCCATGCACTAAAGACCCATGAACAAAACCACAGATTGCCCTCAAAATGTTATATTTTCATAATTAAACAACTGATAAATTAAGCTCTAAGACAGAAAATATTATTCTATATACAGTGAGTCCTGTCATGGCCTTCATGGGGTTGAATATCTGGCAGATTCTAATCAACAAAATGCATTTACTATTTTATTTATTTTTTGTGTATTATAAATCAAGTGCACAATTCCCTTGCTGGCATTATTACCCTTCTCACAAAGCACTCCTTTCAAATTAATATTTATCTTACAAGGTCATGTTCAGAAAAACAAGTTTATAAAAACAATCTATATTTAATATCAAATGCACAAGTCAGTGGATGAAATGCCCTGAGACTGAGCCTTTCAGGAGACGAGACCTATAAAGATCACACAGTGCAAACACGGCTGCAGGATACTCGCTCAGATCAGAGTTCACATCAACACCAGGATTAAGTTCTCTGGTCCATCCTTAATAGTATCTGTGTCCATCAAAGGGCTTTCTCAGTGTCAGTTTGAAACTTCTTGCATAATTTTTAATATATAGATTTAAAAAGGTAGGGGGGTCACCATGACATGCAGAATCTTCCACTAGAAATTTTCCAAAGTGACAGAGCAAGAAGAACAGTTATTTCTCACCTTGAAATATGGGAGCTCATCTCCTTTTGATTTTATTCATATTTTATACTGATCTCTGGAAGCCAATTGAGAGCCGATGTTCAAAGCTGGTGATGGACTTTTCAGAAGATGGCTACTACATGGATGGGGACATTATAATTGGGGGATTTGTTCAACAATACATTGTTGAGTTAACTAAATCCTTTAGCAACATCATTTCTTTTAAAAAGACAAGGTAAGTAGCATTGTGCATTACCTTCCATTTCAGAAGTGTTTGTGAGTTGCTCCATGACTAGCTGTTGACTTTGAACTTCAGATGTAACTTAAACCTGTATGAAGGATATTTTGTTATCTATGTCTTATAAGGATTTAACACTTTTTTTCTTCTATTCAATACAATATTACTGCATTTATAATTACATTTGAGTTTTTGGTGTCCTCATTTGTTCTATGAATATTTTTATTTTCCATTGAACTCATTGAATCACTAGCTTTTAACTTTGTTAATTCCACTCAATTTGTAGCATCTTTTAATCATTGTAAACTGCATAGAACTTCACAATCCTGTGGTATATAAACTGTTGTTATTATTATTATTAAACTCAAGATAAACAATATCAAGTGAATTCTTACTAGCCAAGCAATGAGCTTCCATACACTGCTAATATTTTATCATTATTTTGTTTTATTTGCATTTTAATATGTTTGAACTTTTATCAATTTTAAAGCAGATAAGCATGCCTTGATAGTCCTGTCTGAAAATGCCCTCTGCCCATTGAAAAGTTCAATTCCTTTAGGCTGTCAGTGAGAAGGTATTCCCAGAGGTGAGCATTGAATAGATGAGAATAAGCAGAGAATGTGCACACAATTTTCCCAATAAGGCATGGTATTTTCCTTTCTCAACCACCCACCGAAAATAGCAGGTGCAGTCACATTTAAAGCTCATACTTTACAAAATAAAGACCATTTAGGAGAGGACCCTAGAGAAGAAGTTACACATCATGAGAGACTCTTAGCTTGTTAATTCCTGGTGAGCTGGCTACTCATGGATTTTCAGCACTGGTTAATGCCATTGAAAATGCAGTGCAACTGAAGCAACTCTAGTTGATTAGACGTAACATAGTCTGGGGGTAATGCAAAAAATTACCCAGGAAGTGACATCAGAGGGAGTGTGGGGGTGTAGAAGGAGAGGGGGTACCTCCTACCACACACTGCATTTTATGTGTGGGATCAGGGCTGCATTTGTGTCTGAGCTGTCAGCGTGTGTGTTTTTTTATTTTTTTACTGGGCAGATATTTTGCTTGAGTAATACACAAGCAAAATATCTGTACCATTAATAAAAATGAAAAAAGCCCTGATAGCAGTGACAGGACATTGCTTCTCCTGTCACTACTGTCAGGGCTCTGCCCTGACTCAATCGCTCACTGAGCGATTGAGTCAGGAGTTTGCAAGCATTGATTCACTATTGATTCACTATTTTTTTGAATGCAAATGATTTGCATGGCGGTGCAAATCATTTGCATACAAAAAGATAGTGAATCAATTTCTGTTTTATACTTGGCCAACAGCGATTGAATCACTGTCTTTAGTGAATCTGGGCCTTTGTGTATGTGCTGAAATGGTTGGTGGCTGGGTTTGCCCACTTTTCAAGATAACGTAGAAATAAAACAAAAACAGAAGGGAAAAAGGTAATTCAATGTATTTTATGATGCAAATGATGACAAATATATATATTTGACATCATTTGCATTATATATATATAAGGGAAACATGAATGCATTTCAGTGAAAGTTTCACAGGAAGAGGGAGGGGTGGGTGTGTAAGTAGACAGAGAGGTGGCAAAGACATTTTAAATTTCTTTAGAGTGTGAAATAAAGCCCAGATGATAGGAGTCAAAATATTTCATCATTTTAATTTCAAAGGATTGAATGGGAAACACTGATTCCCAAATAAAATGTTCTTTTGGATAGAAAGAGTGAACAGTTTGTGAAACTATATTTTACTTTTGTGAACTCATCAAATTTTATAGTAAAAGACTTATCAATAAAGGATAAATATATACCCTGTAAGAGTAAGATAAAATCAATTTTTCAAAGAGTATAAAATCCAGGGGACATTAAATTAAATTGCATGGGAACACTTTGAAAACAAAGACTAGGGGACAGTCGATGAAGTTACTGGGAGATACTTTTAAAACCAAGAGGAGGAAATAATTTTTTATACAAAGAATAATTATGCTCAGGATCTCATTGATAGAGGATGTGGTAACAGTGGTTAGCATAGCTGGGTTTTAAAAAGGTTTGGACAAGTTCCTGTAGGAAAAGTTCATAGTCTGCTTTTGAGATGAACATTGAGGAAAACCACTGCTTGCCATGGGATCAGTAGCATGGAATGTTGCTTCTATTTGGGTTTCTCATACACTGTCCCATACTGTATTAACAAGTCAAAAGAAAAAAGGGGGACAGGGTATAGATAAATTACTATCACTCCCTAGATTTGCAATGAACTTCAAAACAAATTGTTGAAAAAACTGCTTTATTGGAAGAGAGGTATCAGAGTTGCTTAGGAAACCTGGATCATATGGACTTCTATAATGAACTGTTATTCCAGGTCCTGATCTTATGATGTAAGCCTTTAATCAATAGACTCTCTTTTCCTATTTACTTTCTGTTGTTAGCAGTCACCATCAACTTGTAAATGCATGGAACCCAGAAAATTCAAAATAGTCCAAACAATATATGCCCTTTTCAACTCCAAACATTGGTACGCTTTAAGGCAGCTTGCTTCAGGAGATTATTGCTATTGATATCCTAGAAAAATATACAACATGATTAAATATCTAACCACATACAGCAACATCTAACAAGAATAAAATTACCTCAATCAAAACTCACTCTATTACAACTAGCTCAAAACAATTTATGGTTCAAGAAGGTTCTTGGCTCAAAGAGAGTCCACAACCCTTGCTAATTAACAGCACCTACTTGTGTGAAATCAGATGATGACATGTTAAGTAACCAAAGTTTATTGGAAGAATATGTTAGAGAATTTGATCATATACTGTATAATGACTCCACCAAACATAAGTACCATTGAATATCTAGAAAACCACTTTAAAGCTGCTCCCCCCAAAAAACCCCACTATCATAAAAATGCATGATCACAAAACCCCCTTCATATATACTCTGAATGAACTAAATAAAGAATACCCTTACAACACTCAACTTGCCTAACACTTGGACTGGCATGCACTTCTCCTCTTTGTTTCCAAAATACCCCCTAAGATAGAAGTTAATGCCTAGAATGCAAAAAAGGGGCTACAGTGCCACACTCATGATTCTAGCCATTTGGAAACACACTGGCTTAATAAAAAAAAATCCAATGCCTCACCTTCTGTATCAAAAGCCTTTGAAAGCCACTTACCCTTGGACTATTCTGAGGTGTCTCCAAAAGTGTGAATCATAAGTTATTAAAATAATGGTGCAAATCAAACAATGTGCAGCTACAGGTGAGTTTTGGAGGTGAATTCAATACTCAATAAGCCTCATTTTTAAAAGCCTTCATGTTTTACTCATAATAATGGGCAAAGCACCACAACACATAAAGTACTCTTGAAGAAATTGATGGCGAAATGACAAATGACATTAAATGCAACTGCAAGGGAGGCAACATAGTTATCATGGGTGTCTTCAATTATCTGGGAATAGACTGGAACCTAGGCACCTCCGGCAGTGGTAGAGAGACCAAGTTCCTAGATTCAGTAGGTGATTGCTTCCTGGAACAACTTGTCAAGAAGAATACAAGAGGAAACTGTCACAACCCACAAGCTTCTGATCACTGCAGCGAGCTGTGGTCCAAGTGACCTTAGTGGATCCCAGCGCATTCCCCACCACCAGGGAATCCCGCAGGCCTTCTAGGCACCTGCCTAGGGTGAAAATCTCAGGATCAATGTCCACAGTGAGATCAGGCAAAGGGGAAAAGAAAACCACACACCCACGAGATTGTCAGTAAAAATAAAGATGTATTTTATTTTTATACTTCCAATTAATTTGCTCGGGTATTGATAGCAAATTGCAGCATTTTCAATACAGTTTGCAACACACTTCAAGCATAGAGCTCCAGGTTAACCTGGCCACCATGGCTTCACAAACACAAGCCTGGCTCTAATTCCAAAATATCAAATCTAACAAAAACGTTGGGCTGGACTTTAGTCTTTACCTCTCAGTCCTCTTCACCAGCCTTCTGTGTTTAGGGTAGTCCATACAATACTTCCTCACTAGGAAAGAGCAGGAGAGAGGGGCAAACAACCCTTCTGCAGTATGAAAAAAAAACAAAGGTTCATTAAAAAAAAAAACAAAAGGAACTGCTAGCGTTGTAGCTCTCCCACAGAGTACCTGCAGATAAAGGAACTCTCTCTCCAAAACAGAAAATAATTCTACTGTGTCTTACATTCCTTCAGTCTCTTATCTTTCCCCAATTAACCTCCAGCTGTGCAGAGAGGAAAAACACAAATGCTCCATATTTGTGAGGTTAGACAGTCTAATGCACCAGTTCAGGGATTGCAGTGTTTCAGAGAGTAACTTTGATAAGCTCATACAGTTCAGCATACCCCAAACTTTAGATTCAAAACTATTAAGCAAAGCAGGTAAGAAACAAAAATAGCCAAACCCTGCCCACCTTTGCTCAGTTTGTGTCCATTGCCACCAAACCTTCAGTAGACAGAGTTGGCACACCAATGTCCATCGGTTCACAGCTTTGAAGGTCCCTCTGAGCTGTGGTCTCAAGCACTTCTGACATGTCCACCATGTCCCAGTCGTGGCTCAGCTCCTCTGGATTCAGTTCAGGAGAGGCGAGCTTTCTCTCAAGCTCACCCTGAAGCCTCTTCAGCTCCTCCCCTTTGTGACTCAGCTGCCCTGCTTTAACATCTTCAACTCGCCCCTCCCTGCTCTGAAGAGGGGAAAGGGAGAAAACTCTTCCTGCAGCTGTGTCTGCCTCTGTGACCACTTCCTAAACTAAACTAAACCTTAAGTTTATATATCACATCATCTCCACGGATGTTGTGGAACTCGGCACTGTTTACAAGAACTTAAAATATAGGAAGAGAAGGAAAAAATGGTTTACATGAACTTATATATAGAAGAGAAGAGTAAGGGGGGATAGAATTACATTTTAATGAAAAGCCAGGTTTTCAGTTGCTTGCGGAATAATTGGAGGGAGCCCAGGTTCCGCAGTGGGGTAGTAAGATCATTCCAAAGACCTGTGATTCTGAAGAGAAGGGATTTTCCCAGTTTGCCTGCATAGTGAATACCGTGTAGAGAGGGAAAGGATAATTTATACCTTTGGGCGGGTCTGGTAGAGTCAAGATGCGAGGAGTTATAAGATAGTGGGATTAAGGGAGGAAGGATGCCGTGAATGATCTTAAAAGCTAGGCAGGAGCATTTGAAATGGATTATGGAAATCACTGGGAGCCAGTGAAGTTTGGCTAGGAGTGGGGAGACATGGTCAGACTTGCGTTTTGCAAAGATCAACTTGGCTGCAGTATTCTGGATTAGCTGGAGTCTTTGAATACCTTTTTTGATAGGCTTAAGTAGATGGCATTGCAGTAGTCTAATTTGGAGAGGATGATGGATTTGACAAGGAAAGCAAAATGTTGTTGGCGAAAATAGGATCTTACTTTCCTCAGCATGTGGAGGCTGAAAAAGCATGATTTAGCCAAGGAGTTGAGGTGGTCATTGAGGGAGAGAGAAGAATCGATAATGATGCCAAGGACCTTGCTTGAGAACTCAAGCTGCAGTGCAGCACCTGAGGGTAGTGCGAAGAGGGTGGGCAGGTGTTCTAATTTTGGGCCGAGCCAGAGTAATTTTGTTTTTGATTCATTCAATTTCATCTGTACCGAGAAGGACCAGGAATGGAGTCTCATTATGCAAGCTGTAATGTTCTCGTGGAAGTTGGTGAGGTTCTGGTCTGTCTCAAGGAGGACAAGAATGTCCTCAGAATATGCGTAGATTGTTTCAAGGGGGGATAATTGGAGGAGTTTCAGGGAGAACATATAGATGTTAAATAGAATAGGGGATAGGGGTGATCCCTGAGGGACACCGCAAGATGGTTGACAGTGTAGGAGCGAGAGCGTAGGAAGTTTCAGAAACACTTTAGGATGGTGGATTCAATTCCTATCTCGGAAAGTTGATAAAGTAATATGTCATGGTGGACAACATTGAAAGCTGCAGAGAGATCGAATTGTAATAGGACAGCGAATTTGTTACGAGAATGTAGTTGTTGCACCTTAGAAATTAAGGAAACTAGGAGGGATTCGGTGCTGAAGCTGGGTCTGAAGCCATATTGGTAGGGATGGAGGATGGAGAATCTCTCTAGGTAAGAAGAGAGCTGGGTGGTGACTATGGCCTCCAGCAGTTTAGTTAGGAGAGAGATATTTGCTATGGGACGGTAGTTAGATGGTAAGGAAGGGTCGAGATCGGATTTTTTTAGAAGAGGGGACAAGGCAATGTGTCCCATTTATGTAAAGCAGAATTTATAAGCCTGGTAAGGGAGGAGATGGCCTGCACGGGAATGTTTTCATAAAGGTAGGAAGGGAAAGGATCCAGGATGCAATTGGAGGATTTCAGTTTGAGACAGAGTTTAGAGATCTGGGATTCTGATACAAGTTCAAAGGCAGTCCAGGATCTATCAGCAGGGATAGGGTTGGAGTCGTTGGGAGGCAGAGAATTGTAAGAGACTGCTGGGGGGAAAGAACTCCGTAAGGTAGTAATCTTTTCATTGAAAAATTTAGCTAGGTCATTTGTGGATGGGGGGAAAGTGGAAAGGTGGAGTCGTTTTTTGAGGTTAAGTTGCACCAGATATTGAACAGTGTACTATTTTGGTTTTTTGATCTGGTGATTTTATCTCCATAGAAATTCTTCCTTGCTTTTTTTAGTACTGTGTTATAGAACTTGATATCTCTCCAGGATTGTCTGTCTGAAGGGGATTTTGATTTTTTTCCATTTACATTCCAGGGCTCAACATTTCTGCTTTAATTCCCTGTGGTATGGAAGATATCAGGGAGCCTTGCGGGAGTGGGAGATAGGTTTAGTAGACAAAGGGGCAAGAGCACGGTAGGTAGTCCCGGAAAGGGTTACCCAATTATGCCAGTTGGAATCTGGGTCGACATGTTTAGGAAAAGGGGGGAGTTGGTTGAGAAATTGGGTCCAGAACAGTTCACTCGTGATTTTTTTGCGGTAGGTGATAGAGTTTGTGGGTCGGGGTGGAGTGCTAAGATGAGACATGAAAATGGGAAGGCAGAAAGAGCCTGGAAGGTGATCAGACCAGGGGACATGTTCCCAACGGGCCTCTTCGGCAGAAGTTTTGTGCTCGGTCAGGTCAAGGAAGCTGATGATGTCTAGTGTATGCCCCTTATCGTGGGTAGGGGTGGGCAAAGGAGCGGTGAAGCCTAGGGAGGTGAGGAAGTCTTTGAATTCGGTTGCATCCTTGCTGGTGTTATCGTCTAGATGGAGATTAATATCTCCAATGATCAGTAGTCTCTGGAATTTTAGGAAGGCCCTTGTTATGGTCTCGAGAATGAGTTCAGAGGATTTGTTCCAGAGGGTTGGTGGGCGGTAAAGTAACAGGATACCTAATGTGTATGGATAATGTTCATCGTTGACTGAAGCTAACATGAATTCTAAAGAGGTATGGCTGCCCTTTTCAAGGAGCTGGACATCGAAGAATGATTTGTAAAGCAGAGCCAGGCCTCCTCCTTTCCGGTTGATTCTAGGTGAGAATAGGCCAAAGTAGCCAGGGGGACAGAGTTCGTTTTGTGTGAATAAATCATCTTTTTCGATCCATGATACTGTGATGCACAAGAAACCTGAATCAAATTCTCCGAGTAGGTTTTTTAGTATTTGGGTCTTATTGCGGACTGATCTGGTGTTACAGTAGAGTGTTGGGACTGGGGTGAGAGAGTCGGAGGTAAGGTTAGGTAGGTTGGCTGGAGGAACAGGCTTTAAAGAGGTGTGATTGACTCCTCAGTGTTTTTTGAAAGGGTGGGTTCTAGTGCATACTAGTGCGGGGATTCTGAGACCAGGGCAGATATTGTTGGAGTTTGTGTAGTCGGGAAGATTGGGGGGGAGAGGTTTTTGGCAGTGGGAAGTGTTGGTGAAAGAGCAGAGAAGAAGAAGGAGGAGCCAGGAAGGGGTTGTGGCAGAGCTTGCCAGGCAGGAGGGAGGAGAATAGGTTGTTGTTTGAGTATTCCTGTTCTGACCTGAGCTTTCTGGGAGTTGAAGTTTCTTAACTCCCGTGTCTGGCTCCTCAAGGTTAGTCCAAGGGAAGTCAGCGTTTACATAATCCTCCGGGCCAACCTGGTCAGCTCTCCTACATAGGGGTTTACTGATCTTCTTCACTAACCCTGTGCCAAAGCTAGGAAGAGAGCTAGATTTGTCACAAAACGCAATATTGGACATAATTCTAAATGGACTATGAGGACCGGCACAACGTATAGAAGTAGAGGGGTTCTGGGAACCAGTGATCACAATATGATCCACTTCAACCTGGACACAGGGGCGAAACATTGATCCAGAATGACAGGCACGGCACATGAACTTCCAAAAAGGGAGTTACAAAGGGATGAAACTCATACTAGGGAAAAAGATTAAGAAAATATACGTAATGTATAGATATGATTAATTGAGAGAACAGATAGAAGATGATGAGAAGCAGATCATAGAGATCTAGAAGACACTAGACAAAGCACAGTCCCTTTTTAAGGACACAGTCACCCAGGCACAAAATCTATAAATACCAAATAGCAAGGGATCCAAGAGGAAAAATAACAAGGAACTGGTGTGGCTCACTCTAATGGTGAAAGAAGTGATCAGAGACAAGAAGTCTTTGTTTAAAGAATGGAAAAGGTCAAAAATGGACAAAACCTGGAAAAAGCACAAACAGCATCAAAACAGGTGCCATAAGGCAGTAAGAGCAGCCAGAAGAGACTATGAGGAAAAAATAGCCAAGGAAGCTAAAAACTTCAAGCCATTCTTTCGATATATTAAGGGGAAATAACCCATGAAGGAAGTGGTGGGGCCGTTTGGATGACCATGAAATAAAGGGAGTGCTAAAGGAGGACAAAGCCTTTGCTGACAAACTGAACATATTCTTTGCGTCTGTGTTTACCGAAGATGATATACACAACATACTGGAAGCCGACAGGCTATACATGGGAAATGAAGAAGGGAAACTGGCAGGGTTGACGGTCAGTCTAGAAGAGGTATGCAAGTAGATTGATAGGCTTAAAAATGTTAAATCCCCGGGACTGGATGGCATCAATCTGATGGCTGAACTGCTTCCACTAATAGCCAATCTGTTGATCAAATCAGGAAGGATTCTTGAAAACTGGAAGATGGTGAATGTTACGCTGATCTTCAAGAAAGGTTTGAGGGGTTAACGAGGAAACTACAGACCGGTGAGTCTGACCTCGGTACTGGGAAAGATGGTAGAGGAACTGATAAAGGACTGCATTATTGAGCACCTTGATGGACACAATCTGATGAGGACCAGCCAGCACGACTTCAGCAAAGGAAGATCTTGCTTGATGAACTTGCTGCACTTCTTTGAGGGAGTAAATAGGTAGATAGACAAAGGCAACCCCATTAACATTGTATATCTGGATTTTCAGAAGGCATTCAACAAGGTTCCACATGAATGACTACTTCAAAAAACTGTGAGCCATGAAATCGAGGGTGATATACTTATGTGGATTAAAAACTGGCTGGTGGATAGGAAACAGAGAATGGGGGTAAATGGATAATACTCAGACTTGAAAAGTGTCACGAGTTGAGTGTTGCAGGGTTCAGTGCTTGGACCTGTTCTCTTCAACATAATTATAAATGATCTAGAAATTGGTACGACAAGTGAGGTGATTAAATTTGCAGGTGATATTAAGTTATTCAGAATTGTGAAGGCGCAGGAGGATTGCAAAAATCTGTAATGTGACATAAGCATGCTTGAGAAATGGGCCACAACATGGCAAATGAAGTTCAACGTGGATAAGTGTAAGGTGATGCATGCTGGCAATAAAAATCGTAAACACGAATACAGGATGTCCGGGGCGTTACTTGGAGAGACCCCCAGGAAAGAGACTTGGGATTGCTGGTCGACAGGTCGATGAAGCCATCCGCGCAATGTGTGGTGGAGGGAAAAGGGTGAATATGAGAAAGTTCTCATGCTGCTGTACCGGGCTATGGTATGCCCTCACCTGGAATACTGCATCCAGCACTGGTTGCCGTACATGAAGAAAGACATGGTACTACTTGAAGGGGTCCAGAAAAGAGCAACTAAAATGGTGAAGGGGCTGGAGGACTTGCTGTATAGTGAGAGATTAGAGAAACTGGACCTCTTCTCCCTTGAAAAGAGGAGACTGAGAAGGGACATGATGGAAACATTCAAGATACTGAAGGGAATAGACTTAGTAGATAAAGGCAGGTTGTTCACCCTCTCCAAGGTAGGGAGAATCAGAGGGCACTCTCTAAAGTTAAAAGGGGATAGATTCTGTAAAAACATAAGGAAATTCATAGTAACATAGTAGATGACGGCAGATAAAGACCCGAATGGTCCATCCAGTCTGCTCAACCTGATTCAATTTAATTTTTTTTTTTTTTTTTCTTCACCCAGAGAGTTGTGGAAAACTGGAAGGCTCTTCCATAGCCTGTTATAGGGGTAAACACTCTCCAGGGATTCAAGATAGTCAAGTTCCTGCTGAACTGGAATGTACACAGGTAGGGTTGGTCTCAGGGCACTGGTCTTTGACCTAGGGGCTGCCGTGGGAGTGGACTGCAGAGCACAATGGACCACTGGTCTGATCCAGCAGTGGCAATTCTTATGTTCTTATATTTGATGTACATGAAGCTAAACTTCTCAGACTCCTTTTGACTTGTAACTTGTAATTATATCTTTGTAACTACAACATAATTGTTTTAATAGTCATACTGATCTACCTGTACTTCCAACTCTACTGAATGGCTGAGTCAAATGGTCCATTTTAACTTCCTGGGTAACTGAACTATCCTCTTGTAATGTAATCTGACCTTGAACTCCATAGGTAGAGGGGGAACAGAGAACCTGATTAACATACCCTAACATAACATAACATAATTGTGACCTAGATTGGCCAGTTTTAGAAACAGGAGAGCACTGGTCTGACCCAGTATGATTGTTATTATGTTCTATAAGATATAATTGTAGGGAACGGAGTGTGGACACATCTATATGAATCCATCAGCACTTGTGCATTGCTAACTGATTAGCTCAGGAATAGTGTGTCAGAAAAAGAGGTGCTTGAAGGGCTCATAATCTAATGGCCTTGTTTTAGTGGGGAAATTAGCTCATGGCCATAATCAAAAAATAGAAAAGGCTGCATTTTCCTGGCAGTGCTAAAAGGGGCTTCAGCATACCAGAGAGACCTCCATTGGGACTACTGCATTGGGGCTACTGAACGCTTCTTTTTCACAAAGAGACCATAATTTTTTTGTATTCTGATATTTTATTTGAAAAATAAATATGCATAAATATGTGCATTTTTGCAAATATTTCAAGGTACACTGTAATGAAATTATGTTCTTAATGTCATTACAGATATTTTCCACTTAATACCTATAACTTCTTGGCCTTTGTTTTTGCGGTGGAGGAAATTAACAACAACTCAGAGCTCTTACCCAACATCACACTCGGGCTCTATATTAAAGATTCTTTAAGGTATACAAGGAAAATAATTGAACCAGCTTTGAAAATTTTAGCAGGACAGAGCACAATAGTAAATTTCAAGTGTAATTCATCTCACACAGTGGCTGCCATAATTGAAGGCTTTACAGATGAGGAAACATATGGATTCTACAACATGTTCCAGATATATCGTTACCCACAGGTCAGAGAGATTCTTAGGCCCTCTTTTACTAAGGTGTGCTAACCGATTAGTGCATGCTACATGCTAACATCTGCATGTTAGTCTATGGACACGTTAGCTTTTAGCACAAGCTAATTCAATTAGCATGTGCTAATTCAATTTAGTGTACACTAATTTAGTAAAGAAGGGTTAATCTTACTTTACATTCTACCCCTTACCCTATATAGTCCATCTTTGCATACATAAATCCTCTTCAAAATGAATCATTTGTATCATGCTGCCAAATTGCTCTTTCCATTGTGGTTGCATGAAGAACATTTGAAACTCCAACTTCAAAATGTGTGAATCAAATCTGACTAGAAAGAGGTCTATGCTGAAGAAGTGGCCCAACTGAATTTGAGCTTGAGCTTTATGGAGGGAAGTATAATATTCCAAGTTAGGGAGGAGCCTTGTCCTTTTCTTCCTGGAGCTGGTCCAGCAAGAAATATGTGGAACAACCACAAGTGGGAAATCCCACAAGGAGCTCACTGGAGTATCTATGAACTATTGAAGGAGGGGAAGGAGAAGAATTAGCAAAGGTATTACCAGTCTGGGCAATAGCTGCCCCCTATATATAGAAGAAAGATAGAGACTTATTCACATGGTAAATGAACTGAACTGCTCATTTAAGTCCTCTCCTTCTCTACATATACACTTTAGTCAATGTAATTACAACTTCTGGAAACAGTCATTAAATAGATCTTCAGGAAGCGCCAAAAGTTGCTTCATCAAATTTTGCTTTATGACCTCAATGGTGTCAAATCACTTTCCTTTCAGTATGGATTTAAGTTTAGGAAACAAGAAGATAGTGGGAGCCAAGTCTTGAAGTTAAGGTAGATTTTTAAGAGCTGTCATTGTGATTTTTGTGCACAATTTGTGGTTGTTCTAGTTATCAGTCATCAACCATGGAACAAAGTTTGCCGCAACACAATACATCCTCAACTTCTCTGTTAAAATGTTGCAGCATGAAGCAATGGAGATGCATTCCTCTGCTAATTCTCTGCCAATCACCAAGTAGTACACCGAATACTCACTTGATCAACATGGTCTTCCAGTTTGTGAATCATTTTCCTCGGATTCATTACCACTTTTGAAGCTTGAATACCATTCAAAACACCTTCCACAACTCATGACATTAGCCACTTTCAACATTTCATATGTTTCTACAGTCATCTTATCCAATTTATTAAGGTTGAATATGATGAAAAATAATCAATCAGAACATACTCACAAAATGGTCATAGCTTGGAGACAAAAACAGATACCAACAAATGGGAAAAAGGAGGTTACTCATAAGATTTCAAGCTTATCAATGCCACCCAGCCTGTCTCAAAAGAATTTCCTGTTGGTGTGAAATTCTAAATATACTAGAACATTTTGAACAGACCTTATACTGTCCCTGTTGAGAAGGGAATCGGGACTTTGTATACCACCTTTTTGTGGCTTTAGAATTTCAAAACTAACTGCATGGAGGATTATGTGACTTGCTAAGATCACAATGAGCAACACTAGGGGGTGCAATGGAGCCCAAGCAAGATGACAGAGTAACTTCATAGTTCCCATAATCAGCTCTAATCAATTCATATTTAACTTTGCTCCACTCGATCAAATCAGTATTTACACCTGTGGAATGATGCCTCAATTAAACCAGGCAATTGAACCAGGCAAAATTGAAGTTGCTTTTGGGCTAAATTCAGGGGTGAAATGCCCAAACAGGACCCTCCATCTCCTATCAAGGACAATGTCAGAAAAGCTCAGGTTGACAATATGTCTGAAGCAACTGAAGAACTACAGCAAATAACATCTATGCTTTCATAGAGTACTGGAGACAATAAAGAAAATAAAACAGAACTTACACATCTTACGACAAAAATTTCAGCAGTTGATTCAAGGCTCAAAGTGCTTGAAAGTAAACATCAAACTTTAGATGGCATTGCTTCACAACAAAACTAAGACTAGAAAGTCTTGCAACATTTTGAGGCAACTTTGGAAGATTTCAGTAACAGAAGTCAACATAATTTAAGGATTACTGACTTACCAGAGCTGACCAAAGCATCAGATCCCATCAAGTGTTTTGAAAACTATATCCCCAAATTTATTAATATGATTTTTGAAAAGCCATTTGAGATTGAATGGGCCCATTGGGTGCTGACTTCTATATCTATTACTCTGCAATGACCATGTGCTATTGTTATGAAAATTCTATGCTTTCCATAAGTGGCGGCCATTTTGGTGAAGATGAGAACACAGCACAAAAATATGTGATAAATGCATTCTATCTATACTTCCCCTGATTATACCATGGAAACAGCTAAAAAAACCAATGAGAATTTTCTTGCCTTGAGACAATGATTGGAGGCACTGAAGGCACTCTACGGGCTACTAACACCTGCTCACATGAAAATTACCTACCAAAATTATACAAAAACATACATGGATCTTCACTTCTTAAATCTGTGGAAGAACAAAAGAGTTAGGTTCACATGACATCCTAACTGATTTGGAATGTGTCCCCATTTGGATGTTTACAGCTGTACTGAAGGTCTTCTTTGATAACTTGGGGTATAAGTAATGTAATGTAATGTAATTTATTTCTTATATACCGCTACATCCGTTAGGTTCTAAGCGGTTTACAGAAAATATACATTAAGATTAGAAATAAGAAAGGTACTTGAAAAATTCCCTTACTGTCCCGAAGGCTCACAATCTAACTAAAGTACCTGGAGGGTAATAGAGAAGTGAAAAGTAGAGTTAGAAGAAAAATAAAAATAAAATAAACATTTTAACAAGACAGCATTGATCTAAATACTTTGGAAGGTAGAAGAGAGGAGAGAAAGGAATAGAAGCAGAAGGGGGAGTCGTTGAACAGTAGAATTCTGGAGAAATTTAAATGATAGAAATAGAACAAAACAAAGACAAAAGGCAAAACAACAGATAAGATTAAAGATAAATCATAAGCTGGAAAGAAAAATAAAATAAAACTTTGTCTTCAATCCACGGTTTCAGTGTCAGTGATGAAGTGGAGCAAGTAAGTAAGTAAGTAAGTCGATCTTCTTAGCGGATTGCATGGGGGAAGAGTTCACACTCTTGGTAGGATCGGGTCTGTGTGCTCTCGGTGGTTGTGGCTGGTCTCGTTGCTGCTTAGGTGTAAAAGCAGTTGATCTCCACTGCTGCTGATATTTAAAAGCAGGCAGATTGATCTCTCCAATGGACTGCAGGGGGAGGAGTTCACACTCCTGGCAGGATCGGGTCTGTGGGCTCTTGGTGGTTGCGGTAGGTCTCGCTGCTGCTTGTATGTAAAAGCAGTTGTTTTTCTACTGCTGCTGATATTTAAAGCAGGTAGATTGATCTCTTAAACGGGATATAGGGGGAGGAGCTCACATGCCTGGTTGGATCGGGGCAAGGGCTCCTATTATAGGCAGCTGGTCTTGCTGCTACTTAGGTGTTAAAGTAGTTGATCTTCCTAGCAGACTGCAGGAGGTGTGGAGCTCACACTCCTGTCATGATCTGGTCTATGGGCTCTTGGTAGTTGCGGTTGGTCCCAATGCTGCTTAGGTGTAAAAACAGTTGATCTTCTTATCGAATTGTAGGGGGACCGGATCTCACATTCCTGGCAGGTTCGGGTCTGTGGGTTCTTGGTGGTTGCGGATAGACCCGTTGCTGCTTAGGTGTAAAAGCAGTTGTTTTCCCAATGCTGCTGATATTTAAAAGCAGGCAGATTGATCTCTCCAACAAAATTGTATGGTGAAGAGCATACACGTCTGGTGGATTGGGACAAAAGCTCTCGATAGTGGCGGCTTGTCTTGGTGCTGCTTAGGTGTAAAAGCAGTTGATCTCCTACTTCTGATAATATTTAAAAGCAAGCATATTGATTTTTCCAACGGAATGCTGGGGGAAGAGCTTACTTGTATGGCTGGATCAGGGCAAAGGGCTCTCGGTAGTGGTGGCTGATCCTGTTGCTGCTTAGGTGTAAAAAACAGTTGATCTTCCTAGTGGACTGCAGGGGGAGGTGGAGCTCACACTCTTGGTTGGATCGGGTCTGTGTGCTCTTGGTAGTTGCGGATAGTTCCGCTGCTGCTGAGGTGTAAAAGCAGTTGATTTCCCACTGTTGCTGATATTTAAAAGCAGGTAGATTGATCTCTTCAATGGATTGCAGAGGGAGGAGCTCACATGCCTGGCTGGATCGGGGCAAAGGGCTCTCGGTAGTGGTGGCTGGTCCTGCTGCTGCTTAGGTGTAAAAGCAGTTGATTTTCCTAGCGAACTGCAGGGAGGGTGGAGCTCATATTTTTGCAGGACCGGGACTGTGGGTTTTTTGGTGGGTTGGTCCCGTTGCTGCTTAGGTGTAAAAGCAATTGATCTCCCACTGCTGCTGATATTTAAAAGCAGGTAGATTGTCCAGGGAGAGGAGCTCTGCACTCAAACTGCCATCCTCCTCGCCTCCAAGTTCCGGAATAAGTACTGTTTCATTTTGCATTACAGTTCTAAAGCCTTACAATGGAGTTGCTGGTTAATGTTATTGTATCTCAGTTTGATTGTCTGTATTTGCTGGTTTATGGAAAGCCTGATTTGACTCTCAATGGATTTTCTCACCCTCAAATCTGGTATTCATAAGAGGGTTTATTCTGGCAAGGAGCGGCAGGGGTATGTGGAAGGGTTTGGGTTTGGGTTTTTTTTCTTCTTTTTCTTTTTTGTAGGTATGTGTGAGGTTTATATATGAATAGGAATGCCATGACTGGATATTTAAATCTGTTTAAGAATGCTTCAGAAGGTCAATATTTGCTCAGCTATTATAGAACAGTACTCCTACAACTAAAAAAAATCTAACATTCCAGTTTAATTCATAGCTCATTGAGAGGATGGAGGTTGATTTTCTATAAAGATAGTGCTTTATATTATGAAGGGAAAAACTGGGTGGGTCAGATCCAAGGTTAAGATCCAAGCAATTAAGAAAGGCGATCAGGTGTTAGTATCATCTAAAGATATAGTCCAGCAATTTCAAGATTTTTATACTACTCTCTACACCTCTAAAGTATTGCTTTCTAGTGAGGCTATTTAGGCCTTTCTTCATACTGTATCCCACTACTTTTATGTAGAGTCACCATGATGCACTTAATAGTCCTCTCCTGTATCGATTATCAAACATTTAAAACCTAGGAAGGCTCCTGGAAATGATGGCTTCACTGGAGACTTTTATAAAGTATTTTCTGATATCCTAGCACCTTTGTACCAGTGCAGGTTCTTTTATAGAAGCCATAATGATTCTGTTTCCAAAACCAGGGAGGGATCCTCTTTACACCAAGAATTACAGACCCATATTCTTAATAAATTATGATTGTAAAATCTATTCCAAAGTCTTAGTGGATAGATTGGATGCTGTTGTGCCCACTTTGATTAGTACTTCTCAATGTGGTTTTATCCAAGGCCATATGGTCTCGGATAATATACGTGTATTTTTCCATGTACAAGAATTGGTGCAAAAAAAGCAATCCTGTTATTGTCATGAAACTTGATGCAGAAAAAAAGCATTTGATTTAGTAGAATGGAAATTTCTTTTTGAAACATTATCTTGGTTTGGCTTGGGAAATAATTATATATCCATGGTAAATATACTGTATTACTGACCTCTTGCAAAGTCCTTGTTGAAGGTCATGATTCCCCTGCCTTTTCATTGACTAGAGGGATGTGGTAGGGTGCCCACTTTCCCCTTTACTTTATGATTTGGTGTTAGAATCTCTATTACTTACAATTCAAAATATTGCAGTTGTTAAAGGGATCTCCATAGGAAATACTACTACTACTTTAAAGTTAGCTGCCTTTACTGATGATGTCTTGCTATATTTGTAGGATCCTCTTACTTCCATTCCAGATGTTCTCCATCTCCTACATCATTATGGCTCTCAGGGTATTCTACCAATTGGGACAAAATGAAGGTCCTCATGCTTAACTTGCTCTGTACTAGAGAAATGTTTGATAGTTTTCACTCTAATGGTGACCTCAAGAACTTAAATATTTATGTATTCATTTTAGGCCTATTAATGAAGCTATGGTGACTCTTAATGAGACAGTCCTTCTATAGAGAGTTAAAAAGTAATGTAATACTTGGTCTCAATTATGGCTCTCATGGTGGGAATGTTTGGCGGCTATATGCATGATTATTGTACAATAAATTCTATATGTTTTACAGATACTGCCTATCCTATTCTACCCAAATATGTTTAAAATACTTGATACTTTATTTGGCTCCTTTTATGGAAATTTAAACCCCCTTGAATTGCATTATGTTTCAGGGGTATGGAATTTCCTAATTTTCAGAGATTTGCTTCCACTGCCATTCAAAAAAGCGTGGGATGAACACAAAGGATCTAGAATCAGAAAATAAGATTAAATATTGAACTAAGGCTAGTACTGGGCAGACTTGCACGGTCTATGTCTGTATATGGCCGTTTGGTGGAGGATGGGCTGGGGAGGGCTTCAATGGCAGTTGGAACCCAAGCACAGTACAGGGTAAAGCTTTGGATTCTTGCCCAGAAATAGCTAAGAAGAAAAAAATTAAAAAATTTAAATTGAATCAGGTTGGGCAGACTGGATGGACCATTCAGGTCTTTATCTGCCGTCATCTACATGTTACTATGTTTCGTAGACCGCATGTTGGTGGTTTCAAACTATCCCATTCCTAGGATCCTATTTGGTTTAACATTGAGGGATCCCTAGGTTAGCCTTTATCCTTAGTTCAATTTGTAGGTGCTCCTGCACTTCCTATCACACATATAAAAGGCCACTCAGTTTAAACTGTGTGGCTAATAACATTGGGTATTTTCAAAAATCCTTCCTGGATAATGTGAGAATAGCAGTAGCTAATAAGTGTTAATAAATATCAAACACATTATTAGATTAAGGAGGAGTCCTCAGTTAATACAACTATACACTAGAAGATCAAAGTGCAAATTGTCACTGTTTATACCCACACAGGATTAGATAGTGTAAACATCCTTAGATTTTCCAAAGTGCATGAACATGTCTCAGTGAAATATAGTGAAAAAATCTAAAAAACACTACAAGTTGGCTCCTGTTATTCAACACAAGTCTGCGTGCATGATTCAAATCAAGCCTATAGTGAGAAATATTTTCAATGTTCTTTAGCTGGAAATTGTAGTAATAAAGGTTGGCACAGTACTTATCTTTTGGCTGTAATATGTAGAAAAGCCATATAATCCACGTGCTGATTTTGTATTCAACAGCTTTGGTTTCAAGGAAAACTCCCCCTTCAGGAATCTGTCACACTGCTTACAAAGGCTCACTGGTCAATTCTCTAGTGGTCATAACTCACAAGGCAGGAAAGAATTCCTTTCCACCACCCAGAATCAAGAGATAAACATCTGAAGTTTTCATTAAATATGGACTAGGTTCAGAAGAAAGTCCCAGTGCTTGTTACTACAATCTACAAAAAAAAAAAAGATACTAATAATTACCTTAAATACAGTAGTTGTCACCCCAAATGCTTTAAACAGTCATTGCCTATTAGTAAATTCTTAAGTCTACGCAGACTATGCCATACTACAGAAGATTACAAATTTTAGGCACAAATATTTTTTATTTCTTTTCTTCAATGTGGTTATCCCTATCAGGTTGTGCAGAAAGCATTTTTAAGAGGTTTATATGCCAACCGAGAACTCTTGTTACATCCAGAGAATAAACCTAAAACCAAGAAAACTATATGCATTTTGACTTTTTCAGATCAATCATCTATGGTAACTCAAAGCATCCATTGTCATTGGCACATTCTTCAATTGCATGGATTTTTTAAAGATCCCGCTGTGTAGCTTACTCTCACTCAAAAAATGTAGGCGATCAAATAGTGTGTTCAAGATTTTCATCTACAACATCCACAGGGGCATTGATGGCACGACATAAATCATACAATCAATGTGACATATGTTTAACTACCATTACAAGGAATACTTGGATCCATCCAGTTACTCATAAAGTATACAGTATACCCTGAGATCGATTACCAAATGCAAATCAAAATGGGTTATTTATACCATCTCCTGCCTGTGTTCATTAATTTATGTAGGACGGACTCAACATTTAGTACAAACACATCTGATTGAACATAGGAGCAGGCTCAACACTCAGCCGGTAACTTCTCCTATGGTGCCACATTGTATAGAACTTCAGCACAGTTTTAAGGATCTTCATTTGAGTTTAATTGAGCAGATACCTGACAATTACAGTGGAGATAAATTAGCTCGCTTACAGCTTCGTGAGCAATTTTGGATATTTCATTTGCACACAGTTCAACCTTTTGGTTTAAATGAGTTCATTGGATGAGACTGTACTATTTGATTGTTTTCTTTTTATAGCATTTATATTTATTTTATAACATTTATAAGTCTTCTTTGAAATTCTTCCATCTATCTCCCTTTGAAACTCTATTTACATATGCAGATGACATCTTTGTCCTTCTTGAGATAGATTTGAACCTCACTAACCTCACTGAAAATATAACAGCTTGCGTAACCCTACTAGACACAGCTCAACAGCACCTTAGCAAAGGCAAAAAAAATGCTGCTAATTCAACTTGATCTCTCTGCTGCATTTGACCTGGTCAAATACAGATACTTGAAGCCATAGAGATCTCAGGCAGGATATACAACTGGTTCCAAGGATTCCTCAAATCTAGAACTTACAGAGTAAAGTCCAACAACCTCAACTCTGATCCATGGTCCAACCCCTGCGGAGTTCTACAAGGATCACCACGATCACCTACACTCTTCAACCTCTTTATCTCCTCCCTCGGAACCACTTTAGACAACTTAAATGTTACATTCTTCAGCTACGCAGACCACATCACCATACTCCTCCCCTTTGACTCAGCAGACCCCACTTCAACAATAAAACTGGAAAAAGCAATAGATGCAGTGGAAAAATGGATGGCAGACTACAAACTAAAACTAAACTCAGATAAAACAAAATTCCTTCTGCTCAAAAAGGCCAAAACCCCCACCATCACAGAATTGGAAATCAAGGCCATCAAATACCCAATACAGCCCGAACTTAAACTCCTAGGAGTCATGATAGACAGATGCTGCACAATGAAGGCCCAAATCAATAAGACAACCCAGAAAGCTTTCTTAATTATGAGAAATCTATGTAAAATAAGAAAATTCTTTGACATAGAGCAATACAGGCTCATTGTCCAATCCCTAGTCCTAGGTCTACTGGACTACTGCAACTCCCTCTATCTGCCATGCCCTGCCAACATGCTAAAACAGCTTCGGACTATACAAAACACCGCTCTTAGACTGATCTACTCCCTGAGAAAATATGACCACATCACCTCTGCCTACCTAGACTCTCACTGGTTACCAATTCAAGCACGAATTCAATTCAAACTTTATTGTCTATTATTCAAAGCATTAAACGGCTCTGCCCCTCCTACCTAAACAACCGCCTAAATCAAATCCTCACCATTAGACAAAGAAGAACTCTGACCCCATTTGCCTACCCATCACTCAAAGGTACTCAGCGCAAGAAAATATTTGACAACCTCCTTGCAACGCAAGCAGCGAAAATCGACCACTCCATCTCCAACCTGCTGGCAACTATGAGCGATCTCAAAACATTTCGAAAAGAAATCAAAACACTGTTATTCAAAAAATTTATCCAGATACCTTAACTCTCCCCCTCTTTCCTCTCCTCCATGGTAAAATTCCCCTCTCAAAGCCTCCACTCCTTTGGTAATCTTTTCCTCCTCAAATTATCAACAAAGAATGCGGTTCAAAATATCTACCAAGAATACAGTTCCCTAAAATGTAATACTCCTAGAAATGTACAGCTATCTTAACTGTTATATTATTTGAAATTGCCTAGAAATGTCCAATCATCTTACTATCTAATTCGCAAGTGCTACAGAAATGATCCAGCTGTCCTATCTCATTTGTAACCAAAAATAATTGTAACGTTCCTGGAATTATCCAGCTATTTTACTCCATTTGTAACCAACAAAATTGTAACATTCCTGGAAATGTCCAGTCAGCCCTTTTGTAATCCGCCTAGAACTGCAAGGTACAGGTGGAATAGAAGTCACTAATGTAATGTAATGTAATAACGGAACTCCAATCCTGGGCCCTCTCTGTACAAATGAAGCTGAATGAGTCCAAAACAAAACTACTCTGGCTTGGCCCAAAATTAGATCAGTTACCCATGCTCATTCCACTACCTTCTGGTCCCACATTGCAGATCGAATTCTCAAGCAAAGTTTTGGGCTTCATTATTGACTCTACACTTTCCTTTAATGATCATCTCAACTCTCTGGTAAAAAAAAATGTTTTTTTAGTCTTCACATGTTGAGGAAAGTGAGATCCTGCTTCCGCCAACAACATTTTGCTGTCCTTCTACAATCAATCATTCTTTCCAGACTGGACTATTGTAATTCCATCTATCTAAGTCTAACCAAGAAAAATCTTCAAAGACTTCAGCGGATCCAGAACACTGTGGCTAGTTTGATCTTCGCAAAAAGCAAATTCGATCATGTTTCCCTGCGTCTGACCAAACTTCACTGGCTTCCGGTGATTTCTAGGATTCACTTTAAATGTACCTGCCTAATTTTCAAGATCCTACTTGGCATTCTTCCTCCCCTAATCCCACTATCCTGGAATTCTTTGAGACCTAACACTATCAGATCCGCCCACATACTCAAACTATCTTTCCTCTCATTAAAAGATGTCATGTATGCAGGTAAATTAGGGAAATCCCTTTTCTTCAAATTCACTGAGCGTTGGAATAATCTCCTTGCCCCATTGTGGAACCTAGGCTCATTCCAATTATTCCGAAAGCATCTGAAAACCTGGCTTTTCTCTAAAATGTAAAAGCTATTTAAAATGTAAAGCTAGCTATCTTCTTCTTAACCTCTAATTTCTTATTATGTTCTTCCCTCATTTATTGAATTACCTGTAAACCGTGTCGAGCTCTATCTTTATGGAGATGATGCGGTATACAAACTTAAGGTTTAGTTTAGTTTAGCATTTGACACATTCTTTAATATGCAAATTTTTATTTTTACATCATCATGTCTACAACGGTTCTGCAGTTTAAATTTTGTGGCGTTCCTTTCCTTTTCCATTTTTCTTTCCAGCCTTGTGAGTAATAACATTGAGTGATATCAAAGCTAGGCATAAGGGGTTAAAAAGATGGGAATGGGGAGGGGTGAGGTTAGGTAGTAATAGGGGAAAATAAAAGACTGATTGGTGGTGGTTGGAAGTAAGAGATTGGGGATAAAGAAAGGGAGAGGAGTTGAAGAAGTGAAGGAAGTTGAGAAACTTAGTGAGCAAACAGAAGTGGCACAGTGAGAGAATAGACAAGGAGAGTCAGGAGGGAATTGAGCATTTCCCTCCCTCCCACCCTAGGTGGTGGTTAGGGTTGGGGGAGTGGTGAGTTGAGGGATCGGTTTGGGATTGGGGATTTTAGTCACAGCTTAGTGGTGGGGGTTCTAAGGGCAGAGCATTTATCAGAGGTGGATTGAAGTGGACTACCTATGATATGTGAGCTGTAAAGATGTACTCATGGGTGGCACCACTATGACTTCAGGTGGCTTGATGACACCATAAGTCACTGGGATTTATAAGAGAAAGTTTTGGGAGATAAGGAAACATAGAAACATGATGGCATATAAAGGCCAAATGACCCATCTAGTATGCCCATCTGCAGTAACCATTATCTCTTTCTCTCTCTGAGAGATCCCATGTGCCTATCCCAAGCCCTCTTGAAGTCAGTCACAGTCTGTTTCTACCATCTCTTCCAGGAGATTATTCCATGCATCTACCACCCTTTCTGTAAAAAAAGTATTTCCTCATATTACTCCAGAGCCTATCACCTCTTAACTTCATCCTATGCTCTCTCATTGCAGAGTTTCCTTTCGAATGAAAGAGACTTGACTCATACACATTTATATTACATAGGTATTTAAATGTCTCTATCATATCTCCCCTCTCCTGTCTTTTCTCCAAAGTATACAGATTGAGATCTTTAAGTCTGTCCCCCATACACCTTATCACAAAGTCCACACACCATTTTAGTAGCCTTCCTCTAGACCAGGGGTGTTAAAGTCCCTCTTCGAGGGCCGCAATCCAGTCAGGTTTTCAGGATTTCCCCACTGAATATGCATGAAATCTATTAGCATACAATGAAAGCAGTGCATGCAAATAGATCTCATGCATATTCAGTGGGGAAATCCTGTAAACTTAACTGGATTGCAACCCTCAAAGAGGGACTTTGACACCCCTGCTCTAGACTGACTCCATCCTTTTTTATATCTTTTTGAAGGTGCGGCCTCCAGAATTGTAAACAATATTATAGTATCGACACCAATTAGCTCTCAAAGGTAAATCCCAAAAAGGTTAAAATTTGGAGGTATTGTTCCATTTTGAAGAATATGATGAATGTTAATATTGGAAATAATGTTAAATAAAACTGCGGCCAATTTTTGCTCAGAAATTATATGATATCTTAGAATTATTTGATAGAGTAGGTGAATTATATTACTGCATTCATCCATCCCAATATGGATTTAGATAACAGCACAGCACTGAGCTCCTCATCATCACACTAACCACAAAAATCAAGCACCTGCTGAGCACTGGTAAACAGGCAATACTACTTCAGTTCAATATCTCTGCTGCTTTTGACATGATGGACCATCAACTGCTCCTAACCAAACTCTCAGGAATCAGTTTAACAGGGACAGTCCTGAAATCATGCGTACATGGTCAAAAAGTATGGAGTATACTCTAGCCCCTGGAAGGCTTTCTGTGGTGTTCCACAAGGATCTCCGCTATCCCCAATCCTGTTTAATATATTCATGAACTCACTAGGGAACATTGAGCTGGAAGATGAAACCATTCTATCCTATGCTGATGACATTCTCCTTCTCCTTCCCATTCCCATAACTTGCAACCAACCAATCATCTCTGAAATAATCTCAAACCAATATAGCAAAAGTCCAAACCTGGGCAACCATTAACAAACTAAAACTTAATGCCACTAAAACCAAAGACATATGCTTTCACACCAATCAATAAAACATCATGACAAATATCATCCTTCAATGTGGCACCACCCTCACAATGGAAAAATCCACTAAAGTCCTTGACTATATAATGAATGACACCGTCACGATGGAACCACAAATCTCAAATCTTTAGATAAAGACACAATGAGACAACTACAACTCACTAGGCTATACTTTCATCCTCATCACTTTGCACTGATTGTCCAGATGATGGTCCTGCTTCAACTGGACTATTTCAATTCTGTCTATTCGGGCATCAATACTACACTAATCTACAAGCTTCAACTCATCCAGAACACAGCAGTAAGACTGATTTCTAACTTAAAGAAATATGATTCGATCTTGTTTTAACGCGCAGTATTCCATGTGTTAAACTGCTACCGCGCCTTTGTAAAAGGACCCCTTAGTCAATGGTTCCCAAACATCCATAAATTTCTTATACTGTCCCTATTATACAGCCATCAAACATTCCATTTTAAAAGTATAACAGAGAGATTCCTACCAGAAAGTTCAAATTTCCCAACTTTAGAAGATGCAGTGAAGCTGTACACTCCTGTTTTTTTTTTTATAAATCTTTATTCATTTTCAAAATTACAATAAGTGTTATATATGTTCAATCACATTAACAATAAATACATCACTTAAAAACTATCATTGCTATCTTACATAAACTCTTATCCCTCCCCCTCCCCATCCCTCCCTACCATATATTCCATTATCTTATATAATTTCATATATAATCTCATAAAATTTGCAGATGATACCAAACTGTGCGGCAGAGTTAGGTCCAGGGAAGAGTGTGAGGACCTGCAAAGGGACCTGGAGAAGCTGGAGGACTGGGCAGACAAATGGCAAATGCGCTTCAATGTGGAAAAATGCAAGGTCATGCATATAGGGAAAAAGAACCCGTTGTTCAACTACAAAATGGGGGGGGCATTGTTGGGAGACAGCAGACTTGAGAGAGACTTGGGTGTGCTGGTGGATGCGTCACTGAAGCCATCTGCACAGTGCGCAGCAGCCTCGAAAAAAGCCAACAGGATGCTGGGCATCATAAAGAGGGGCATCACAACCAGGACGCGGGAAGTCATCATGCCATTGTATCGAGCGATGGTGCGTCCGCATCTGGAATACTGCGTGCAGTATTGGTCGCCATACCTCAAGAAGGACATGGCGGTGCTTGAGAGAGTCCAAAGGAGAGCGACGAAACTGGTAAGAGGGCTGGAACACTGCCCATACGCCGAGAGGTTGGATAAGCTGGGGCTCTTCTCCCTGGAAAAAAGGAGGCTCAGGGGAGATATGATAGAGACCTTCAAGATCATGAGGGGCATAGAGAGGGTGGATAGGGACAGATTCTTCAGACTGAAGGGGACAACAGGTACGAGGGGGCACTCGGAGAAACTGAAGGGAGATAGGTTCAAAACAAATGCAAGGAAGTTTTTTTTCACCCAGAGGGTCGTGGACACTTGGAATGCGCTGCCGGAGGAGGTGGTCGGGCAGAGTACGGTACAGGGATTCAAACAGGGATTGGACGGATTCCTGAGGGATAAAGGGATCGTGGGATACTGAGAGAAGTATCCAGGAAATAAGTATAGAAACCCGACCAAGTCATGCATGTGCAAAACCGGAGGGTTAGGACTTCGATGGGAAGATAGGACTTCAATGGGAAACCAGGGTGGCAAGGGGGCCCCTTCTGGTGATTCAGACAGGTGACCTGTTTGGGCCGCCGCGGGAGCGGACTGCTGGGCATGATGGACCTATGGTCTGACCCGGCGGAGGCACTGCTTATGTTCTTATGTTCTTATAATATGTAATATTTAAATATCCCCTTCCTTCACAATTAAACTAATAAATTAAGGGAAACAATGCCAAATAATCCATACAATATTTTGTAAATGGTTTCCACACATCCTGAAATTTCCTGAAATATCCCCGCTGTGTTGCAATAAATCTTCGTGCGCAACTGGACGGCGTTCTGGGGAAAAAGCAAGTACTACAGAAGGGACGGACTACACCTCAACAAGGAAGGAGCAAGAGTTTTGGCAGGCAACATGAAGAAGGCAATCGAGAAGGCTTTAAACTGAAAGACAGGGGAAAGCCGACAGTCGACCACCGGTCGATGGTACGGATAGCAGGATGCCCCGACGAAGAAGCCAAGGACAACTACACCTACACAAGAGAAGACGACCTCACAGCCAATAAGGGAGAAAAAGCAGGAAGGGACAACTCAGACACAGGAGGGGACGACCACACAGCAAACAAAGGTGATAACACAGGAGCAGTAAAGGATACCGTAATTGAAACTACAGGGAAGGCCAAGAGTAGAAGGTCCAAAAAGGTAACACGAAGGGAACTTAGATGTATGTATACGAATGCTAGAAGTCTGGGTAACAAAATGGGGGAACTAGAGACAATAGCAAGACATGACATATTGGATATCATTGGCATAACAGAAACATGGTGGAACGAAGAAAACAAATGGGACACAGTACTACAGGGATACAAACTGTATAGAAGAGATCGAGTAGGGCAGAAAGGTGGAGGTATTGCTCTATATGTTAAGGAGGGAATAGATTCTGTTGAAATGGTTACAACAGAAATGAAAGAGAAGCTTGAATCACTCTGGATCAAAATTCCTGGTCAATATGGCGCAGATACGAAAATTGGCCTTTACTATCGTCCACCAGGACAGGCGGAGGAAACTGACTCAGAAATGATGGAGGAAATCAAACAAGAATGCAAGACAGGCAATGTAATTATATTGGGAGACTTCAATTTCCCAGGGATAGACTGGAAACTAGCAACCTCCAACTGCGGCAAGGAAGCCAAGTTCCTGGAGGTGCTAGGGGATTGCTTCCTGGAACAAATGGTAAAAGAGCCGACAAGAGGCAACGCCACCTTGGACTTGGTCCTAAATGGCCTCACGGGACCGATAACAGAAGTGGAAGTCATAGTTCCACTGGGAACGAGTGATCACAATGTAATCAACTTTAAACTTGACATCGGGAAAGGGAAACATGCCAAAACCTTAACCACCACCTTGAACTTTAAAAAGGGTAAATACGATAGCATGAGAGCCATGGTAGAAAAACGACTCGAGAAGATGGTGGACAAACTTGAAACGGTTGATCAGGCATGGACCCTACTGAAAAATACTATCACAGAAGCACAAGATCTCTACATTCCGAGGATTTCCAAAGATCGGAGAACAAAGAGCAAAAGAGAACCGGCATGGCTTACCATACAGGTGAAGGAAGCCATAAAAGAAAAGAAGGACTCTTTCAAAAAATGGAAATGCATAAAGACAACCGAAGCCTGGAACAAACATAAAGATGATCAGAAGAAATGTCACAAGGCGGTGAGGGATGCAAAACAGGAATATGAGGAAAAAATAGCCCAGGAGGCCAAAAACTTCAAGCCCTTCTTTAGATACGTGAAAGGGAAAAAACCTGCAAAAGAGGCAGTGGGACCCCTGGACGACCAGGGAAGAAAAGGGTACATCAAGGAAGATAAACAAATCGCAGACAAACTAAATTCCTTCTTTGCGTCCGTCTTTACGAAGGAGGACACCTCAACAATACCTGAAGCGGAGAAAGTGTTTGCAGGAGAAATAGAAGACAGCCTCACCACAGTTGAAGTGGACTTAGACCAGATATACTATCAGATCGACAAACTTAAAAGTGACAAATCCCCTGGACCGGATGGGATTCATCCGAGAGTCTTAAAGGAATTGAAGTTTGAAATCGGAGAGTTATTGCAAAAACTTGCAAACCTGACAATCAGAACTGGACAGATACCGGACGACTGGAGGATAGCGAACGTCACCCCAATTTTCAAAAAAGGATCGAGAGGGGAACCGGGCAACTATAGACCTGTTAGTCTTACGTCTGTCCCTGGCAAGATGGTTGAAGCACTGATCAAGGATAGCATAGTCCGGCACTTGGACGCATACGACTTGATGAAACCCAGTCAACATGGATTCAGGAAAGGGAAATCATGTTTGACTAATTTACTCCAATTTTTCGAGACCGTGAACGAGCAAATTGATAGTGGGAAGCCGGTGGACATAATATACTTGGACTTCCAGAAAGCGTTCGACAAAGTTCCACACGAAAGACTTCTCAGGAAACTACAAAGTCATGGCATAGAGGGGGATATACAAAGATGGATAGGCAAATGGCTGGAAAACCGAAAGCAGAGAGTGGGCATAAATGGGAAGTTCTCCGACTGGGAGAAAGTGACTAGTGGTGTACCCCAGGGCTCGGTACTTGGGCCGATCCTTTTTAATATTTATATCAATGACCTGGAGGAAGGAACATCCAGTGAGATCATCAAGTTTGCAGACGATACAAAACTATGCCGGGCAATCAGATCGCAGGAGGATCGAGAGAAACTCCAGAGCGACTTGTGTCGGTTAGAAACATGGGCGGAGAAATGGCAGATGAAGTTCAATGTGGAGAAATGCAAGGTAATGCATTTAGGCAATAAAAATAAGGAATACGAGTATACAATGTCAGGTGCAACTCTGGGGAAGAGTGAACAAGAAAAGGACCTGGGTGTACTGATAGATAGGACCCTGAAGCCGTCGGCACAATGCGCGGCAGCGGCAAAGAAGGCAAATAGAATGTTGGGCATGATAAAGAAAGGAATCTCGAGTAGATCAGAGAAAGTTATAATGCCGCTTTATAGGGCAATGGTCAGACCACACTTGGAATACTGTGTCCAACATTGGTCCCCCTACCTAAAGAAGGATATAAAGCTGCTGGAGAGGGTGCAGAGACGAGCAACAAAACTGGTGAAGGGTATGGAGAAACTGGAATACGAGGACAGACTTATAACACTAGGATTGTTCTCCCTTGAGAAAAGGAGACTGCGTGGGGATATGATCGAGACCTTCAAAATACTGAAAGGAATCGACAAAATAGAGCAGAGAAGATTATTTACATTGTCCAATTTGACACGGACTAGAGGACATGTAATGAAGCTGAGGGGGGACAGGTTCAGGACTAATGTCAGGAAGTTCTGCTTTACTCAGAGAGTGGTTGACACCTGGAATGCTCTCCCAGAGGAGATTATGACAGAATCGACCATCCTAGGCTTCAAGAGCAAACTAGATGCATATCTCCTTAAGAGAGGCATATAAGGATTTGATGGACTATAAATTACGCCAGGTGTACACCTGGCAGGGCCTCCGCGTGTGCGGATCGCCGGACTTGATGGACCGAAGGTCTGATCCGGAGAAGGCAGTTCTTATGTTCTTATGTTCTTATGTTCTTATGACATAAAGAGTTCCACCAAAAATTATAACTTAATCTTCTCCAATCCTTCCAATTATATGTAATTTGTTGAATGGCAACACCAGTCATTATAAGTAATAATTTATTATTGTTCACAGAAATCTGACTTTTTGCTCTCATTTCCATACCATATATCACAGTATCATATGCCACTGGGTTATCTCATAAATTATTAATTTGGTCCCAAATTGATTTCCAGAAATTCATATTAAATGGGCAATAAATTAATAAATGATCTAAAGTTCCTGCTTCTAGATGACAGTGCCAACATTTATTAGACAAAGAGCTATCTAATTTTTGCAACCGAACAGGGGTCCATAATGCTCTATGTAACAGAAAAAACAAGTTTGTCTCATAGATGCCGACACTGTACATCTCATCCTCCAAGACCAAATTCGTGGCCATTGAGATGCAGTAATTTCATGCTTAATCTCAATGCTCTAAATATCTCTTAGACCAGTTTTTAATTTCTTTTTAATAAATCCATTTAATACTTTGTACCACTGTACAGCCTGGTGACCCAAGAAGTCTGCCTGAAAACATAGAAACTCCATACTATATTGATTATTAAGGCTTTTCCAATCAGGGAACCCCACCTGAATGGCATGCTTCAGTTGCAACCATCTAAAATTTTCTGATTTATTAAGTCCAAATTTATGTTGCAACTGTGAAAATTCAAGCATATTACCATTAGAAATAACATCATCCAATAAACGTATTCTTGCTATCATCCAATGTTTCCAGACGAGCCTTTCTCCGCCAATTTTGATCTTGGAGTTCACCCATATAGATTGATTTGTAGGTTTGTAAATTGGAATAGATGTTAAATTGCTAACATACCGCAATGTTTTCCATGTATCAACTAATATTCTGTTATCTTTACTGTAGCTAGGCATTTTGATACTGAGCACATGGCACAGGCGCAATGGAGAAATGAGTTGCCATTCTAACCACAACCAATCTGGGAGTTTTTCCATGAGTTCTGGGAGGACCCAATACATACCTTGGTGCAAAATATAGGCTTGGTGGTACCTATAAAAATTGGGAAAATTTACCCCTCCCTCTGAAATTGATCTTTGTAAGGATACCAAAGCCACTCTAGGAGTTTTACCCAGCCAAATAAATTTTAAAAGAATGCTTTTTAATTTTTTATAAAAGGACCCTTGAAAATATAACGGCAACATACCCATCTGATAACAAACCACAGGCAAAATCATCATCTTGATAGTTTGGACTCTCCCCCACCATGAAAGGTGTAAAGGATTACATTGCTCACACATTTCCGTAACCTTCTGTAATAAAGATTTTCATTTATTTTCATTGTTTCCTCCAATGTATTTTTAATCCAAATGCCTAAATATTTTATTCCATCCTCCTTCAAAGAAAAGGAAATGAATCAAACAAACCCTTTGTACAATGAACATTAAGTGGAAGAATTTCTGATTTAGACCAATTTATTTTATAGCCTGAAAATTTCCCAAATTTCTCAATCATTTCAAGTAAACATGGAATGGTTGTCTCAGGATTTCTCAAATAGAGCAAAATATCATCCGCATAAGCCGAGACCTTATATTCTCGATCCTTATAGGGAATACCCAGAATCTCCTCCGCCTGTTGAATATCTAATAACAAGGGTTCCAAAACAATATCAAAAAGCAAAGGAGATAAGGGACAACCTTGTCTAACCCCCCTTTGCAACCTAAAACCTTCTGAAAAATTATTGTTAATATACAGTTTAGGAACAGGGGAACTATACAATGTTTGAACCATTTGTATAAATCCTGAACCAATACCAAACCACTACAACGCTTGATACATGAAGGTCCATTCAACATGATCAAAGGCCTTTTCTGCATCAAGAGACACAGAAAAAACCAGATCATTTAAGGCTTTTGACAGATTCAGCATATGAAATGCAAGCCTAGTATTGTTAGAAGAATGTCTTTGAGTAACGAATCCTGTTTGATGCATTTCAATAATAAAGGGGAGAGCTTTAGCCAAACGTATAGCCAATGTTTTAGCTAAAAGTTTTCCATCTACATTAATTAAAGAAATAGGCCTGTAGTTTGAAACCAATGAGGGATCTTTATTTGGCTTTGGCAAAACTATAGTTATCGACTCAGCCATGGTACCTGTAATACAACCTTTAGTAAGTTGAGCCTGATATAAATTTAACAGATATGGTAATAGGGTAATTTGGAATGATTTATAAAACTCTACTATAAAACCATCTCCACTTGGAGCAGATCCAACTCTAAGGGACTTCAACGCTGCTTGCAATTCTTTATTTGATATAGGCTTTTCTAAACTTTCTTTTATATGCTCAGGAATGTTTGGCCCCTTAATTACATTTAAAAATTCCAATCCATCTTTTTCTTTATCTAAATAAGGCTCAGAAGAATACAGACCTTTATAAAATTGTAAAAATTGTTTTAAAATAGAATCAATTTGTGTACAAGAATTTCCTTTTTCATCTTTAATCGCCACTACATTTGTTTTCCTTTTTTTTGCTTTTAAATAATTTGCCAGTAAATTTCCTGCCTTATTTGAATTTGCATAATACAATGCTTGTTGAGAAAATAAATCTTTCCATATCATTTTAGAAGAAATCTCATTATATTTCCCTTTCACTTTCAAAAGATCCTGTAAAATAGAATATTCCCATTTAACCTTTAATTTTGATTCCAATATCTTAATTTCTTGTTCTAACCTGGAAAATTGATATTTAATTAGTTTTTTAGTATATGCCGAAAAAGAAATAATTTGGCCTCTTATGGTTGCCTTAAAAGCATCCCATAATGTCTCTACTGAGATATCTTCCATATTATTATTTTGAAAGTAATCGTTTATTTTTAATTGAATTTTCTCAATAAAATTAGGTTCTACAAGCAAAGCATTATCAAATCTCCACACAGATCTTTTAACCTCCTGATCATTCATTTTAATTTTAATCCATACTCCACCATGATCCGATAAAATAATTGGATCAATGGAGGCTTGCGTTACTTGCTGAACTAATGAATTTGAAATAAATATATAATCTATTCTTGAAAATGATTTATGGACATGGGAGCAAAACGAAAATTCCTGATCATTAAAATGAAATATTCGCCATATATCTTTTAAATCACAATTTTGAACCCTAATGATTTCATAATTCTACTAGGTTTTTTGTCTATTAAAGGATCTATAACAGCATTAAAATCCCCAGCCACAACTAAATTAGAAGCAGCCAGTGGTAACAATAATTGTTGTAGTGATTTGAAAAATTCAATTTGATTCGAATTAAGTGCATATACATTGAATAACACCATGGTAGTATTTACCAGATTCATGTCTACATGTAACCACCTTCCTAAGGGATCCTTAGCTATTAATTTGAACATAGCATTACATCTCCTATTCAACAAAATAGCAACCCCTGCTTTTTTCTTTACAGCTCCTGCTTTTTTCTTTATAGCTGGGGCATAAAAGCAATGTTTCACCCAGTTTGCTTTGAGATTCTAAGTCTGATAAGTGAGTCTCCTGGATGAAACAAATATCAATATTCTGCTGTTTTAAGAATATAAGTGCTTTCTTTCTTTTAATCGGATGGTTGAGACCATTTACATTAAGCAAAAGTATTTTAAGTTCCATCAATACAATTATTTCCAGCACATTTGAACTCTAACAAATATATTAATTTATTAAGATTTCCATACACATAGTTCATTCCCCTTAATTTACTATATAAAATAATCACCCCCTCTCTAGAGAGCTGCATGGGAACGGGGACGATGGAATCCTGCGGGACTCGCGGGCATCCCACGGGTTCCCCCTTTGGGTCACGGGGATCTCATGGGGATGCCCCCTAGGGTCATGGGAATCCCGTGGGGATGCCCCCTAGGGTCACGGGGATCCCGTGGGGATGCCTCCGAGGGTCACGGGGTTCCTGCGGGGCTGGATGTACTCAGTCGCGCGGCTCTTCTTCTCCCTACCTGCTCTGCTTGCAGCACAGAGCCGAATGAAAGTCTTCCCGACGTCAGCGTTGACGTCGGGAAGACTTCCGTTCGGCTCAGTGCTGCAGGCAGGGCAGGTAAGGAGAAGGAGAGTAGCCTCGCGGCTCGAGTAACTACCAAGGGAGGGGGCGGTCTGCCCTGGGTGCAGCACAGCCGGCCAGGTCCCCTTACTTTTGTAGTGCTTCCCTGACCGACCGACCGACAACAGCCCCGGTCAGACAAACCTCCCTGCCCTGTAGCCGCGAATCTAAATTACCTTCTTACAGCAGCTGTAAGAAGGTAATTTAGATTCGCGGTTAAGGCAGGGAGGTTTATCGGACCGGGCCTGTTCTGTTGGTCGGGTGGGAAAGCTCCACAAAGGTAAGGGGGGCAGGAAGAGAGAAAGAGGGGAAAGGTAGAGTGGAGAGGAAAAGACGCTTAAGGGAAATGGGTAAAACTGAGGGGGGAGAAGGATGCTGAAAGCACTGGGGAAGACAAAGGGGTGGAGAAGGACGCTGAAAGGCCATGGGGAAGATGGGGGAAGAAGGATGCTGAAAGGACGTGGGGAAGACAGAGGGGGGAGAAGGACTCTGAAAGCACATGGGGAAGACAAAGGGGTGGAGAAGGACGCTGAAAGGACATGGGGAAGATGGGGGTGGAGAAGGATGCTTAAAGGCCATGGGGAAGACAGAGAGGGAGAAGGACACTGAAAGGACATGGGGAAGACAGAAGGGGGAGAAGGACACTGAAAGCACATGTGGAAGACAGAGGGGGGAGAAGGACGCTGACAGGACATGGGGAAGATGGGGGGAGAAGGATGCTGAAAGGAAATGGTGACGAGAGAGTCGGGAGAAGACGCTGGCAGGGAAGAAGACAGAGATGCCAGACTATGGGGGGAGCGGAGGGAAGAAGATGGGTGCCAGACCAATTTGGAAGGGGGAGAAAGGGAGAGGCACAGTAACAGAGCAAATGGAAGATGCAGAAGGAAGAGAGACAGTGGATGGAAGGAATTGAATGAGAACATGAGGAAAGCAGAAACCAGGCAACAAAGGTAGGAAAAGAATTCTATTTCTTTTTTCTTTTTTTTTTGCTTCAGGATAAAGTAGTATATTAGTTGTGTTGATAAAAATTTATAAACATTAGAGGCTCTGGTAGAAACCCGTTTACAAAGTATGTATTCTTCCCAATTAATATTTCCAAATTAATAAAGTATTTTTGCTTATTTGTAAATAGTTTTCTACCAGAGCCTTTAATTCAGTAGCAGAATTCAATGAAATAACTATTTCTGAAATTTATAGGGACGGGCGGGGACGGAGGGGATTCCTCGTGGGGACGGGTGGGGATGGAGGGATTCCTCACGGGGACAGGTGGGGATGGGTGGGATTCCTCACGGGGATGGGTGGGGATGGGTGGGACTTTGGCAGGGACAGGTGTGGACGGGTGGGATTTCTGTCCCCGCGCAACTCTCTACCCCTCTCTTAATTCTTTACATATTAAATTCCTATGATACCAAAAACCCTTCCCTATTCCCTCCCCTACCCCTCCCTTCTTATTAAAATGATAACTTGAAGACATTTGCTCAGACCGGTCGCCCCTTCCCTCCCATAAGCATCCTATTTGACTTTTCCTCCATTATTATTAAAATTTAATTTAATCACAGTATATATTTAAACCCCTTACTTTCTTATTAATTAATTTTCAAACCTTATATAAAGATCCTCATAACTTTAATTCAATTAAAAAATATCCATTTTAAATATTTTATACACCATAATTACAACAAATATTCTTTTACAATTCCTCTTAATACTAATAATAAAAATAGTAAAATTGATTATAAAATCATTGGTACATTTAATATTATGACAGCAAATATATAATAAATTAAGTATCTTACTTAAGAAAAAAAATAAATTATCCAATATTTATATTTTCAGAATCACCCTTGTAATTTTATATCCTCTATAAAAATACTTTTCAGTTAACCTTATCACATTTAATTTGCTGCTACATATATCCATTCTATTGTTCAATCTCCAATGAACCCCTTATCAATGGCCAGGAAAAGATATAGACCCTGCTGCTTTTCCTCTATCAGTGACAGTGGGACTCTAACTTCAGCATAATTCCTTCACTTGAGACCCGCTGCAGCGGTGAATATGACTTTTACTTCAGTGAATCAATGGCCTTTCACTGATGTGTCTCATTTAATTGGGCTTATGAAATGAACTTTAAATACTGCCCTTTATTTGTCCTGGGGCTGTTCACAGCACTCGAAGTGGAGTTTTGTAGACATGATGAAGCAGTATTTATTTTTGTTTCGGGGTGGTGGGGATGGAAGAGGGATGGAGAAGAGAAAGGCATATTCAAATTGCTGCATTCTTCTCGCTGAAAACAAATAACTCGAGCATCTGCCGATGTCACAGACTCACCCAATCCATTTGGTGCCACCAATCACAGAAACCAGGCACTGTCGTTTCTTCTCGCCATTCAAGCAGCTCGCTTATTATCCCTCGTTGAAACCATCTGTTTTAGTCAAAATGAGGACGAGCTGCGAGGGTAGGGAATCCAAGCACCAAATCTGCATTTAATGGCAGCACCCTAGAACGTTTTTAATTCCGGAAACCGGAAGTACTCATTTCATCCACCATCCAATTTCAGCTCTCCCACTTCCCACCATCCACAGCAAATTCTCCGCAACGCAAATCCCATGAAGGAGACAAACCGTTCCATTCCTCTAGTCCATATTATTCTCAGGAAACTAGCAGGCTTTTTTTTTTAAAAAAAAAAGAGTTTCTACCAGGCCTCATTCAATGTTCGATGCAGCTCCACATTCTTTCTGACATCAGGTAATATGAATAAATGAATATTTAACTTCTCATTTGCATTCAACTCTGTAGTAGAATCCTTCCATTTTAAATTAAATTGAAACTATTCTGTACATTCCAATACAGTTAATGAGACATCTGTAGCAGCCATCTTAAGTCCATTAAAGTGAATAAAACTTTTCTTTAATTTTCCTTTAGGCAATTTTATAATGAAATCAATAAGAATAAAATTACAAATATATCTACTTTTATCATTGTTTTAATCTAAATGCATTCTAATTCATAGGTGTTTCTTGTGATGAAAGGAAATCCTTAAGTTTTTCTGGATCATTAAACTGATGCATTTTTCCTTTGTACGTAATTTTCATTACCGCAGGATAATATAAATCATATTGAGCACCAATTTCTCTCAAAGGTTGTCTCAGTTGTAGAAATTTTTTCCTTACCTGAACAGTCTCTTTTGCAAAGTCAGGGAGAAAGATCAATTTGGATTCTTTATAAGTTATATTCTTTGCTTCTTTTGCAGCTTTTAAAATATCTAGTACTTGATGGAATCTAAATAGCCTTAGTATTACAGTTCTAGGTTTATCCTGATGTTGAGCATTTTTTCTCCCAATTCTATATGCTCTTTCTATTTCTAAAGTACCTTTTATTTTTATTGGAAGAATTTTTGGAATTAGATCCTCCAAAAAGGAGATAATATTCTTCCCTTCAGCACCCTCTTTTATTCCAATAATTCTAATATTCTGATTTCTAGATCTGTTTTCCATGTCAATTATTTTCTTATTCAAATCCATCAAGATATTATGACCCTCCTTGTAAGTTTGTTGTATGTGCTCAATTTTTCCCATTTTATCTTCCAATTTGTCCATTCTATTATTTAAAATATCAAACTTACTGTTCATGAGATTCATTTCTTTCTTCATTTCCATTATATTTGAATTAATATTTCTTAATGCTTCCATCACCTCAATTATATCTAGAGCATCCATAGGTAATGGGACCCCACTGCCAGTTTGTGGATCCTCTTTTAATCTCTTAACCTTTCCTATTGATTTAGCAGGAGTTTCTTGTAGTTTTAGTTTAGTTGATGCCATACTTTCAAATTTTAACCTGAATCTAGAGATATTCTAAATTTAAAACTAATAAATTATGCTCATAGGAGGGAGCTCAGCTGTTAGCCTGCCATCTGCTAAGCCTCCAAGTTCCGGAAACTACACTCCTGTTTCACTTCAAGTTATTTTGTCTGAATCTGCATTTTCCTATCTGAAAATTACAAAGAGTACACAACGTTCAAAAATGACAGATGAACATCTCCAGGATTCCCTGAGACTGGCTCTCACACAATATTCACCCAACTTCAAAAAGCTGTTGAATGAAATGCAGACTCAGACATCTCACTTATGAGCAAGAGTAAAATATTAAAGATTGTGGAAGATCAAACTGGATCAATACTCGACCTAAATTTAACACAAATTACTCAATAAAAGTTAAAGAAAGTTATTACTCAATAAAACTTTAAGAAAAAATGTACTTTCCATTTCCCCTCACAGTTCTTACTGGATCTTCATCTAACTATTTTGTTTTTGCTTAATTTGCTTAACAGCTGATCACATCCAAATAAATGACAGAAGGTTCATTAAAAATGGGGGTGGGGTGAGTAGAATCCTCCAATTTTATTGGGTTAAAATTTAATTAGAAACTAATTTGAAATTTAATTTTCATGATGGTAGATCACCAGTAGTTTTGGCCGGAAAAAAGTAGATCATTACCTGTTCGAAGTTGGATATGCCTGTTATAGGCCATCAGTTAGGGGACATGCATTTATGTACCACCATCTTAGGAGTGTCCCTGGATTTGTGTGGAGAGTGGGTAGAAGAGTTAAGCCTAATGTAATGTTGTCTATGTATAAATGACTAAGGCCTCCTTCTACAAAACTGCAATAGCAGTTTCTAGCGCGGGGAGCTGCGCTTAATGGCCGGTGCTGCTCTCAACACTCATTGAATTCCTATGAGTGTTGGGAACAGTGCAGGCCATTCAGCGCTGCTCTCCATGCTAGAGACAGATATCACAGTTTTGTAAACGAGGGGGTAAATCTCCCCAAATGGGGAACATTTAATACCAGGTACAAAATACATCCTTTTATAAAATGACCCCCAATTTTATAAAGGAGAGCCTAAGAGAAGCCTAGACACAAGCACCCTAGTGCAAACTATGAGGTATTAAATTCTATGACTTATGTGATATAAATTGTTCTCTCAGAGTGATGAAAAAGGATTATATATTCATTTTTTTATATTTTCCTGACAGATCAGTTATATCTCACAGAATCTTTATATGAGTGACCCTGTTCAGTATCCTTATTTTTACCGGACTGTTCCCAATGAGACACATCTCTGTTCTGGGATAGGCAAGCTACTGAAGTATTTTGGCTGGAAATGGGTCAGTATCTTTTCAACTGATGATGAAAGCAGTATGAAAGCTATCCAGATCCTGAAAAAAGGGATTGAACAGAATGGTGGCTGCATCGCATTCCATGAAACCTTTCCTCACCAGATAAAAATCATAAAGTTGGAAATACAGAAAATTCAAAGAGCAATTAAACAATCATCTACTGTGAGCATTTTCTACTTTAATAAAAATGCTGCATTTTCACTAGATTATATACTGAATTTTCAAAGAAATATGAAAAGTGGCCAGGTTTTTATCACCATAACAGAAGTAGAAATAATAATAAAAAATCAAAAACACTTTCAAATAAGCAACAAGTTCTTTATATTCAAACCATATAAGAAAGCTATGCCAAATTTTTTAAAATTTATCCGTGAGATGAAACCTGTTTGGCTGGAAAATGATCACATGGCTAAACTTTGGTGGAAGGACCTGTGTGACAGCAGATGCCCAAAGATGATCAGAAGAGACTGCAACTCTACAGTTGAAACTCATGCGTTAGCTCGCTGTTTCAGCACACACTTTGGGTGCAGCTACAGTGTGTACAATGCTGTGTATGCCGTGGCACATGCACTGCATGACATGATCAGGTCTGGCTCAGGAAATGGTACATGGACTAGAGAAAAGAGGGAGGTTTTGTTCTCTTTGCCATGGAAGGTAATTTGTTACCATAATTCTTTATTCAAAAGAAAAACAGTGGTACGCTTTGGCACAGAGTGAGATGGAAGCTTTCACAGGAGTAGTGAAGGTTACCCTTCATTCTTAAACACCCTCTTCCCTCCATGATTATGATAAATACACTCAACAATCATGATCAATGAACCACAAATATTCAAAACAATTTGAATGACAAGAAAAGTTCATATTCATTTAAATTACTTGTGTGGTGCTATCTAAGGATATTCAGTGCTTAAATAAATTTAAACTCCACATTGGGGTGGGGACTTAATCTGGAATATACACAAGAAGACGTGAAAGCCCCTGCATACCTGAAACAAGCAAATCTTGGTGCTAATTTGCATTAATTAAAATCTTCATGTATAAATTTAGGTGTGGAATCTGTGCTTAAATTTTACATGAGTCTAAAAAGGGGGCACAGAGAGGGGAGATTTATGGATAGATCAGGGGCATTCCTCAAGGTGACATACATAGTTATAGAATAAGATGGGAATGTTCCCTCTAAGCTGAGCAGGAGTCCTCCACCCACAGTCTCACCAATAGAGGGTGCTGTTTTACTGTCACATTTTTCAATTGTGAGGGACAGGCAAGTTCTGCAGGACTCCAGGGAACATACCTGTCCTTAGCGACTGAAAATATTCCACCCCCTAGTGGTAGCAATGCAGCTGGAGGACACCTGCTCAGCTTAGAGGGAACAGATTCCCACTTAATTTAAGTATCTGTATTTGCACCACTTTTCAGATGGTGTAAATTGCCATGCCAAATGATAGCTGTGGCTCTCAATTCAGTTCATATAAAATGGAGTCCCAAAAGTATTTGGTGTCTCTATTTGTAGTTTCTGTGCAGTTTTGGTATTTTTTTCTGGCTTGTATTCATCCTGACTCTAAGAACCAGTTATGGAATAACACAGTAATGATTTTTTAAAACACCAGTTATTGAATCCAGTACTTCATGTGTAACATAAACATCCCGTCAAAAGATATAAACATTGCATATATAACATCCTGTCAAAAATAGCCCTCTAAGTCCAACTTGTGACATTTCCTGTAAAATATCAATTTTTCTTAATTCATGTACTGTACTTGGACATCTAAGTCACCAGGATGACCAAATTTATACCTCATTTTTGACCACAAAAGTGTCCAAGTTGGAAACTTCCAAATTTATAATATTTGCACATGGGAGGGAACATAAGAGCATAAGAATTGCCACTATTGGTCAGACCAGTGGTCAATCATGCCCAGCAGTCCGCTCACGCAGTGGCCCTTGGTCAAAAACTAGTGCCCTGAGACTAGCCCTACCTGTGTATGTTCTGGTTCAGCTACAATTGTAATAGACTGGCCATTCACAAATTCCAACAGAGAAGTGAGGCTTCTTAGAAGGAATTCTGTGAACTTCACATAAACGGTGTCAAATATACTCTCCTCAAATCAATTATACCCACCTGTCTACCAGCCCTTAAAGCTACAGGTGTACCTATATAGCAGTAGTACAGTAGGGTTTTGATGGGTTTTGGTGACCTCTTACTTTCTACCAAAAATGTACTGGTTAAAGTGATTTATGGTTCTGGCAATTCCTCTCGGTGGTTTACTAACCCACCCAAGGCTACTTAAGAACTCTTTGTGATGCTTTACTAGGCTTTCCCCTACCAGGTGCTACTGTTCTAGATACAGGTGTGTACTAATTTATTTTCACATGTTTGTGTGTTAGGAAGCATTGAGGCTCGGATTCTGTATTGGATGCCCAGTCTTAGAAGCTGACGGGCATCCAATTTAGAATCAGGCCTAAGGCTGCCAAAAGTTAAACTGATTCTCTAACTGATATCCAGTTAGAACTGGGTTATTGTAAATGCAGCTATTAAGCTTATTGGGGCAAGGGATCTCCCTACTGTGATGTTTAGATGTGACGGCTGCAGCTGCCAGTACCCCCAGAATGAACACAACAGGAAGGATGCCCAATCCCTTCTGCTGGAACACCCTCATCCCCTAAATGAAACCAGCAGCAGGGTGCCCAATATCTCCTACCAGAACACCACTCTTCCACCCCTGTAGATCACTGGCAGGAGGTTGTCCAATCCCTCCTACCAGAAATCCCCTCACCTCCATGAAGATTGTCAGCAGGAGTGTACCCAATCTCTCCTGCCAGAAACCCCCCCACACCAAGCCCAAAATGAAACTGGCAGGAGGGTACCTAATCCCACCTGCCATAAAACCCCCACCCCCACTATATATATCATGATGACCTCCATGTGATGACCCCCTACCCCTCCTTATCCCCACCTCTACCCTCCCTGGACCTCTTTTTAACTTTTAATGATGGCTAGCTGGGTCTTCCCCTGGCCAGCTGGCAAACCTGCTTCCATCAAAATGAGGTGGGCCTGTCCCTTCCCAGTGCATTGTGGGATGCTCCAGAGAGGAGCCTAAAGCTTTATTGTCCCAGGCACCTAAGGACCCTCTTATGGGTGGGGCCTTAGGCATATGGATCAACTTAATATTCCAGTTGGCCAATGTGTCTAAGGCACCACCAATAGGAGGGGGCATGCAGGCCAGATGGTGAGAAGACCCATCTGGCCAGACATCATAAAAGGTTAGAAGGGGTCCAGGGAGGGTGGGGGGTCATCAAAATATCTACAGTTGGGGTGGGGGGGTTTATGGCAGGAAACTTGATTAGGCACTTTCTGCTGGTTTTGTTCAGGGGTGGGGTTTTCCTGCAGGAGGGATTGGGCACCTTCCTGCCAGTGATCTTCAGGGGTGTGGAGGTGATCTGGAAGGAGGGATTTGGTACGCTCCTGCTGGTAATCTTAAGGGGGTGAGGTTGTTCCAGCAGGATAGATTGGGTACCCCCTCCTGCCGCATTCATTCTGGGGGTACTGGTGGCTGCAGCCATGGCATCTAAACTTATCACAGCAGGGAAATCCCTTGCCGCAATAAGCTTAATGGCTGTGTTTACAATAACCCGATTCTATCTGGCATCTGTAACATGGATGTCGGTTAGAGAATTGGGTTTACTTTAGGCAGTCTTAGGCATGATTCTGTATAGGACTCCGGTTGGCTGCTAAACTTATTGCAGCACGGAGAACCCTTGCCATGATAATAATAACTTTATTTTTCTATATCGCTATAGTCAAATGACTTCTAGGCGGACACCTACTGCTGTCTACAATTGGAACATCATTTGCAGAATCTGGGCACTAGTGATCACTGGTGGAGTGTGAGGGGACATTAATCCCTCCAGTGCTCATCTAGTCAATTTGGGTATGTTTTTGGCACTTAGATGATTCTCAAATTGGTCTTGTTGAAAACATCTAATTTCCATCCCTATACCCTGGAAAATGTTTGAAAATGAAAGGTGCAGGATATTCAGGTCTAAGCCCACCTATATTCCACCCATAGAATGCCTCCCAACATGCCCGTTTCTACTCTGAATGCACAGTGACCACTTGGATGTTTTGATTAGTAAGATGTCCAAGTGCCAATTTTTGTGAGTTTTGGGTGTCTTAGGTTCTTGATTATGTGCCTGATAGTAACATTAGATGCCTGCAAAAAAGTCTATCCAGTCTGTCCAACAGTCAAATTCAGGTTAATTCATGATTAAACCAAAAATGAATGTGATATATAATGTTTGATCCTCATCTTTCTTTGCTATTTCTGGGACAAATCCCATAGAAATCCATGAGGCACTGTCTTTACATTCCAACCACTGGAGCTAAAATCAAAGCCATCTTCAGCCCATTTATACAATCTGTATCACAAAATAACCCAATTCTGAGGTTCAAAAATTAAGACTGTGATGTTTATGCAAAAAAATCTGCCATTTGGTGCCACTTTCAAGTAATTTTTATGTTTTAAAGATGAGTACAATGGTGTGGTCTTTGCTCTTACAGTCTTAACTCTCTGTAGATCTGTCATTGAAGATGGAAGAATGAATTGAAAAGATAATGTATATTTGTTTTCTTTATGTCTTTCTTCTCCCCAATCACTGACTAGTTGCATTCTTTACTGAATTTTCATATTGTATACTGCACTTTTAGAATGGAATCAGAGAAGTTTATATGACTGTTATAAAATAATTTTCCTAAGCTTCATCATGGAGTTGGTTCGTACTTTAAGGTTGTGTCCATCTGTCAGTGGAAGGACATAGAGAGTGCTTTACCTTCAGAAATGGCTTTAAAATTAGTTATCCTTATAGTTATAAACAAATGTTTATGTATGCTTGAAATTACCTGTTTAACCTAGCACTACTTAAAATGTACCCCTCACTTCTTAGCTCCATCATTATCTGAGGAACCTCCATTTTAAGAATGGTTTGGGGGAAGAGATGTACATGGATGAAAATGGAGACCTCGTCACTGGATACAATATTTTGAATTTCATCCTTCTTCCTGATGGAAAATTGAAGTATAAAGTTGTTGGACATTATAACCCTTATGCTGCCCCAGGGCAGGATTTCTCCATTGATGAGAAGGCCATCTTGTGGGAGAGATCATTCACCCAGGTCAGATTTAAGTGATGAGAGGTGCTGATCCAAACAGGTATCATGAAACTTGTCAAAATAATGGAGTATTTTGGCTTTATGGGCAAAACATTAGTTCCAGATTCTTTAAAGGTCACTTAAATTGGAATGCTGATCCCAGATGTGTATGTATAGTAATTAGTCAATTGGGGTTAATTGTCACTAATTAGCTGTTACAAGCATGCCTGCATACTTACTTGGAACAAACTCCTGGCTCATTTGAAATAGAAAGAAAGGGGATGGGGCTTGATATACTGCTTTTTCTCTGTGATTACAAAGTGTTTTACATATTTTAGAAAGGTACCTAATTTCTATTTGGTGCAATGAAGTATTAAACAACTTTCCCAGAGTCACAACGAGCTTGTGTGGGAATTGAACTCACAACCTTAGTGATCACTGGCAGCTGCTTGAACCACTTGGCCACTCCACCACTCAGAAAGGAGAAGGTGTTCTGTTTTAGGAAGCAAGTGGAATGTGAGAGGGGCATGATACTGGTTTTTTTCTCTATTTTGAAATTTCTTGGCTGTTCTGCCTTTTTTAACAGATTTTTTTCATTTCACTGTTTTTGTTTTTGTGATAACATAAGAACATAGAATATAAGCATTGCCTCCGCTGGGTCAGACCCGAGGTCCATCGCGCCCAGCAGTCCACTCACGCGGCGGCCCAACAGGTCTAGGACCTGCACAGTAATCTTCAATCTATACCCTTCTATCCCCTTTTCCAGCATGAAAATGTCCAATCCTTTCTTGAACCCAGTACCTTATTCTGCCCTATTACGTCCTCTGGAAGCGCATTCCAGGTGTCTACCACACGTTAGATAAAGAAGAACTTCCTAGCATTTGTTTTGAATCTGTTCTCTTTCAACTTCTCCGAATGCCCTCTTGTTCTTTTCTTTTTCGAAAGTTTGAAGAATCTTTCCCTCACTACTCTCTCTATGCCCTTCATATTATGAATGTATACAACTATACAAAGTAGGGTAAATATAGTCAATTACTGATATTCAATTCATTAAAATACTATACCAAGAATACCATAACATAAAATTAATTAAATATTTAATTTATTGAGTTCTTTAATTCAATTAATATCCTAAAAACTAACAAAATTTATTTTATCTACATTTAAAATCTACAATAACATATAATACAAACTGCAAAATGCTACTAATAACAAAATCATAGGCTGGGAAAAGCTACAGGTACTAGCTAAAGCTTTAAAGTAGAGTCCATCAATCAATCTTCAAGGTTCTTAATTATGTTAAGTTTTGAAGCCATTCAGGCCCAATGAAGCTCACTTAACTTGATGATGAGTCAATTAAAGTCCCAATATCTCCTTAAGTAGTAGGCGGTAGGCTTGACTAGGCCAGTTGTTCCTTACATTAATGATCCAATTAGAAATGCTTAATCAGTTCTGAGGTTCTCTCTTCTTAATCCTTAAAGTTTTCCAGTTTTAATTACTTATATTGTTCAATCAGCATAAGCCTCCGACTCCAGCTGAGTTTCAGTTGTGTCCAATCATCAGGGAGGTTGAAGATATAAGTACTAAGATAAGAAGAGTTTTCTAAATATGAAATACTACAATTAGTGCATTTACTATAGTTAAATACATTCTAATAACCACTAATCCTCAGTTCCTAGTTTTGAATACCTAACTTACAACTGTTTTAACTATTTAAAATTATAACTTTTATCTGAAATTACTTCTGATTCAGATCTCCGGCTGAGATTTCCTGCTGGGAAACATCAAGTGAGGGAACTACCACCACAGAGCTCCTTATATAGGAGGAGACTATCCGGTCACATGACTCCCAATGGCCTATCCTCTGGGAGCTTAATTGTCATCCAATTTAATTTATTATGAATGTATAATAATTTAATATATTATGAATGTATAACAAATCCTTAGATTAGTGAGCTCTAAATATTATTATATAACTTAATTAGTCTTTATAAAGTTATCTCTCTGAAAGATATTAAGTTTCCAAGTTTTATTACAATTTGTTATCCTGTTTATCAAATTTCTGAGCGGGTTTACAATAAAATTTCTAAAAAGAGGGAGAAATACAAACATATGTCATTGCCTGCTGTTAAAAAAAAATATGCTGAAGAACATAGAAAAGAATGCCATAAAATACCTACTTCTATGATTCATGAATTTCATATTTTCTTTTTGGTGAACTGGAACTAACAGCTAGGGGTGGAGGACAGGACTATAAGATTAAGATTAATTGTTGTCCTGTCCAAGGGATTGTGGCTGTTTAATTGAGCCTCTGCTATAGTCAAAACAGCTCAATATTCATGTTATGTTAATTGGTGTAAAAAACTGAACTCCCCCAGAGTTGATTAAAAAGGAGGCTGAGGGAAGGCTAATCTGTATGAGGCCTGGAAGAGGGGAGACTAATTTGCATACTCCCTAAGTTCTCTAATCAAGTTGGTTACTGTTAAATCAGAGAAGCCATAAAGTTCTAGAAGCAAGAAAAACTTGTACTGGACCTATAGAAAGAGTGCTCTGGGGCTACACATCTGATGTGAGGCTTTTGGGGTATTTTTACAAGTGCCTTCCTAAAGCATGAAATATGCTGTTACACATGACAACAATTTAAAAATAAATAAAAGGAGCATTCCATTTCAGAAACAATCGTCCAGTATCAAATGAAGTTACAGAATGTGTTTTCTCAATCCTCAGAGACCTCCACAGTTCAGATGCAGTCCAAGTTGCCATCCTGGTTACAGGAAATTAACCAGGGAAGGAAAGCCCATCTGCTGCTATGACTGTATTCCATGTGCAGAGGGAGAGATCTCCAACCAAACTGGTGGGTGATATCATGGAAAACATGGGATACAAATAAATATAGGGTATCTATTATGATCCCTGTTCTTGAAATTAGGAAGGGATGTAGGTCTCCAAAAAGTGTAATTCAGTTTCAAGTTTCAAGTTTATTTAAAATTTTGTAAACTGCTCTCAGATTTCTAATCTGTGCACATAATAATAAATATTTAAATAAATATGGGGTATCAAGTGCAAACTCACAAATATTGGATATTGAAATTGAATTTCAAAAATAGACACAAAGAATTCCTTAGACAAAAAAAATCAGATGTTCCCAGTCGTGACAAAGGAAACCCAGAAACGTTGACATCAATTTTTGCTTCTTAAACCAGGGGTAACAGTGATGGGTGGTGTTATATTTTATGATACCCATGCATAGATCTTGCTTGGGGGGGCAGGAAGACAGAAGGGGGGCCACGGAGAGACACTCAGGGAGGAACTGGAGGGGGAGAGGGAAAGGGGGCTGCTTTGGGGGAGGGGTGTCCTGGGAGGCAGACAGCTTTGCTTGGTGGGGGAAGACAGAAGGGGGGACATGGAGAGACAGTCAGGTAGGAACTGGAGGGGGAGAGGGAAAGGGGGCTGCTTTGGGGGAGAGGTGTGCTGGGAGGCAGACAGCTTTGCTTAGGGGGAAAACAGAAGGGGGGCCACGGAGAGACAGTCAGGGAGGAACTGGAGGCCAAGAGGGAAAGCAGGCTGCTTTGGGGGAGGGGTGTGTTGGGAGGCAGACAGCTTTGCTTGGGGGAGGTGAGACAGAAGGGGGCCACAGAGAGACAGTCAGGGAGGAACTGGAGGGGGAGAGGGAAAGGGGGCTGCTTTCTAGCACCCGTTAATGTAATGGGCTTTAACACTAGTACATATATATTCTTTGAACCGTCACAGTTAACAGGGTTTCTCTCTATGAAACATCTTGAAGGGAAGATAATAAGTTAAAGTAATTAGAAATACTCCTGTAACCACAATCAGATAATTGCTTTGTCACTCAATAAGATTCTTGGATCTAGAATTTTGGACTATAGCATTGATTAAGTAAGGAATTTCCTTCTTTTTGTTTATGTTCTATTATATGTCTTTATTAATATTCTGCACAAGAGTTGATAATTTTGTTTAAAAGCAAAAAAACCCCAAAAACCAAACCTCACAAAGAACTCATACATAAGATAAGGTGTGGGAAATGCAATGATTGATAGGATAGAGATACAAAGGGAGAACACAGGCTGGGTGGGACTATTTTTTCTTTACAGAATGGCGAAAATATGTGATAAGATTCCTCTCTTCCTACCAGCTGGCCAAGCAATCATAGTGATAATTCAGGAACTACTCTTTGTCTCTTTAAAAACAAAACCACAACAGGGTAGGATACCAGACAGAGAGGGAATAGGATGAAGTTAAGTGGAGATAGTCTCTGGAGTAATTTAAGAAAATGCTTCTTTATAGAAAAGGTGGTAGATATGTGAAATTTCTTCCCAGTGGAAGTAGTGGAGATGAAGACTGTATCTGAATTCTAGATAGTTTGAGACAGGCATGTGGGATCAAGTTTCAAGTTTATTAGGTTTTTATATACCACCTATCAAAGTTATTTAAGTGGTTTTACAATCAGGTACTCAAGCATTTTCCCTAACTGTCCTGGTGGGCTCACAATATATCTAATGTATCTGGGGCTAAGGAGGACTGAGTGACTTGCCAAAACAAAGAGAAATCCAATAAATCTGCAGTGAAGGCAAACACAATAATCAAAAAAAGAACTGCAAATTAGAATGTACAAGGTTCAGGAATGTTTTTTATAAATATATAAAATTGTAATCCAAAATATAGACTCTCATATACATGCTGTGTACAATAACTAAAAATCTATGTATCGAAGACAAGAACATCTTCTGGGCAACTGGAACTCACACTGTGCGGTTGCCCAGAAGAACTTTTACCTTCGATACATACATTTATAGTTATTGTACACACCGTGATGTTCATCATAGGACTCTCTACTTGTGATACATTGGATATTCTGGACCCCTGAGGAAGTACTTTTTCTCTGAAACATGGACTGTGTTGGGTCCGTACTCCATGTATATCAGAGTCTATATTTTGGATTACAATTTTATATATTTTTAATAAACATTCCTAAACCTCGTACATTCCAATCTGCAGTTCTTTTTTGTTTATTGAACTGAGTGACTTGCCCAAGGTCACAAGGAGCATCGTGGGGTTTGAACCCATAACCCCAGGGTGATGAGGCTGTAGCTCCAACCACTGTGCCACACAAATAATGGATGGGGAGGATGGATGGTGGGGAAGGGCAGACTGGATGGGCCATTAGGCCTTTAATTGCTGTCTTTCTATGAAAACTGAGGCCCTCAGCTTAGTCTAAGCACAGAGATAGCCTGAAAGAAAAAAATGCACTGGAGATAACTAATATATTCTTCCAGTGCCCCATCATTACGTTGTTGATGGTGAGTTTACTTGTTGCAGACCCCCATAGAACACAACCTGTTACATATGAGCTTCCTTTGGTAGTTCCCATTTTTATCATACATGTAGGTTTTTTGGCCATGTATTTTGGCATATATTATTTTCCTATTGTTCATTATATTATTTACATTCTTTTCCCATTGTTCATTTTATTACAAGGTTATATAATCTGATGCCTGTAAGACTGTTCCAACATACTGCTGTCTGTCTGAATGCTAGCTTACAGTGTTAAGGTTTGTTTTGATAAGTCACTCAATGTCCATCCAGATGCTCATTTATTGCCCTAAGTGAAACGGCCAGGTCCCAATTTGTATTAGCCTCGTTCTGCTGTCCACACTACAGATGCATCCGGGTACACCTCTTTAGAAAGAAATCACACATGCAGTTGTATGGCCAAATAAATGTTCCCTTTATTCAGAGCACTGACACATATTTATAGCATTTCACATGGGTCAGATTTTCAGTATCTGACTGTAGGAAAGACCATATTTGGTAATAGGATACATAAAAAGCAACTAGAAAAAGGTAGCAAACATAAGGAAGGGAGGAAGTTTCTATCTATGGCATATAATACTGTCTTGTCTATGGTCTAGCAATGTTTCTTTTTTAACAAATGTTTCTTATCAAAACAAGTCAACTACAGAACAAAATGGGGACACAGAGCTCAGAACACAAAAAGAAAAGACCTTGTGGTTTCTTGGCAAAATGATAACTGTTTCAGCAGTTCCTTTTACACAAGCAAGAATAGAAGAACTTACAAAGAATATATGTGCCCCTTCAATCCCCTATTACGTCATGAAAATGACGTCATAAGTGTACGGCATGAGCTTGGAGGGAGAGATATTCCAGATATGTTCTATGATATATATTTCAATAAGAAGGTATTTAACCCATTCTTGCATCCAGCTAGAGTATTGGTCCCAAGGATTAAATAACCCAGAATTACATTTGAGCTCAGCAGAGATCTTCCAATTTAAGGTGGGAGACAACACATGAACAGGTGAAAAACAACATAATCCAAGCAACATTGGCTTGTACCTAATCCCTGGCCTTGTACCCATCGGGGACCCCTCTTGGGACACCAAGAGCAGCAATATAGATATGGGGGGTCAAAGCTTCCGGGAAGGTCAGGGGTCTGTGGTAGGGACCGGTAGGTACTAGCCAGGGCTGCAGTAGAGCGATGAACAGCAGAGTTGACCATATCATGGAATCACAGGGACCAGGCAAGGCAGGCAGGCAGCCAAGAGTGAAAGAGTCAGTCAGCAGGGAGGCCATGCCAGGTTTGGAGAGGAACATGAGCCAGTTTGGTGATGCAGTCCACATCTTCCTCGAGCACGGTACCATCATCATCAAAGTCAAGGCAGCAATTAGAGAGGTGGAACTTGTCACAGACGCCACCTTCCGCAGCCAGCAAGTAATCTAGGGACAGGTGATTCTGGTACATGGCAGTGCAAAAGTTCAAGAACAGCCTGCAAGTGAAGTATGCATTTGAGAAAGTAAATTGGGGTCCAAAAACCCCAGGAGCCATCTTTGGCCCATGTAGCAGGTCCATAAGCAGCAATGATCCATTCAGCAGGCCAGTTGTCACCCCATTTTCCAATCTGTATGGGGTGGAGAGTGCTAACCGCTTTTTGCGACCCCTAGTGTCAAACACAGGGGCTCCCAGGCGTTCGCCGTCGGCCAGCAGTAGCAGAAAGGAGCTGAGACGGATCCAAGTACACATGCACCAGTCCGGTGAGCAGGTAGCCAAGGGTAAGCAAACAGGCCACAGAGCCAATATAAACCATCAGGAGCTAGCCTTCGAGCGTAAGAAGTTCCATGGAGCAGGTACTGAAGAGGAGGTCCTGGTAAATTGAAGATGCAATAATGGAAGTCTGCAAGGCCCACAGTGGAAGTCGTGGGGCTGACGTGAAAGAGAGGTTCTGTGAAGGCAGGTCTAGCATATCCAGCTGGCCACTGTTCTCCCATACCGGTCCCACCACAGACAAAACAATTGCTGACATTAAGAGTCTGGCCTATAGATTCAGCAAACTGTATAAACAGATGTCTAGTTGTGACAGGAAAAACAAAATCTACTTTCATACGGGCAGAAAAACGGGGGAAACATAATAGAAAATAGCACACGAGACACATTCCCATAAAGGACAGGCTCCTCCATGAGTGAAGGTATCCTCATAGGGGCATTGCTTGAAAGGCATTAAGCAATAGAACACATTTGAGATAATAATGCTTCCAATCGAGGAACAGTATGAGGGACAGTACCATGACCGTAAGCAACATCAAATAACATGCATGCATCAAAATACAAAGGCAATGGGTGAGGAGGGTAATGAGGGGCCCTCAGCACCTGCTAAAGGCACTAGGTGGGGGTTGTGATAAACCACAAGCTGCCAGTTACACTCAAACACTTGTAAACAGTTCCTGTCCAAGAAATTAAAAGGTCAGAATGTGGCGTTGTAGGGGTATCAGTCTCTTTAAACTGGTGAGGTCCATACTCAGAGAGAAAGGTGTCTGCACAGACAGGGAGGGACACATCAGCTTGAAAGGAGTTCAAGTATCATCATCCAGCAGCTGAAGTCCAGGGAGGTGAGTCAAAGGAGGACATTTACTTGGTATAAGTACGGAAATGAGAGATAATATGCAGATATACAATGTTCATAAGAGTACAGGGTAATAAGTTTGTGTGGGTTGCGCACAACTAGTAAGGCATTCAAGAGAGACCATAAGGATATACTCAGTGTAGGGCACAAAAAAAAAAAAGAAAAAAAACCATGTCAGAAAGTGTGAATTGAGCATATCCAGTGGGCACCATGGAATAAACACTGTATAGAACCTTTGTCTTAATAATATAACCCCTAACTAAGCAGCGCTCAGGCCATGAAAACAAGAACTAAAAAGATATTGTGTAATTTAGATAGGAAAAAACAAAAATGCAAAAAATGGGGATAAAAAACTCCAAAAATGGCCAATGGCTACCATTTCTGGTACTGGTATCTGCCCCTTATCTTCCTCATTGAAGACAAATGTAAAATATGCTTTTAATCTCTTCACTATGGTCTTGTCTTCCCTGGGAACCACTTCCTGCTTTTCAGTTTCAGGGAATTTAAATACACAATCTTGTAGCTGTATGACTTGGTTTCTACGGGAGCTGTTCTTCTCCTCTCCAAATGTAGCTGGGCTTTTGGATTCATTTCCTGTGTCTTCTCAGTGCTGCTGCTCTCTGTTCCACCTCTTTGCTTTCCATTGTTAGGCTTATGGAAACTAGTAACAAGTGTAGGCAGTTGACACCTCCTGAGAGCTTTGAGCTTGTATAAATTGGTTCCTTGCTTGTATCATGGTATGACCTGTTTAGCAATCCTACCTGCACCTTGGCTTCCTTGTTTTATGGTTTCTACCAGGGATGACTTTATCATACTGAACCTAGACTTAGCAAAAGATAAATTGGTTCCAGGTAGCTTTGAGTACACTTTCCATACATTTCAAGTTTATTAGTTTATTGATTTACCATCCATCAATGATATCAAAATTACTTACAATAAGAGAAACTATATAAAAAAGAAAATAAATAATTAACTAAAACCATTTTTTATTTTTTTTGTAAAGATTTATAAAATGGGTTGTAAACATTACATAACAACATGACCCATTAGGGAGAGGGAAGGGGAATACAACATTATATTTATTAAACAAAAAATAATAATAAAATGGTGAGGGTAAGGGGAAAACAGTCAGTAAGAAAACTGATGGTCTTCCTCTGATGAGGAATTAAGTCTCACATATTGAATGCATCCTTGAATAGGAATGTTTTTAGTTGAGGTTTGAATCTTGCCAGGGAAGACTCTTGCCAGAGGTCTTGGGGCATTGCATTCCAATATACGAGTAGTATCATAAACAATCTGGTGAATGGAGGCTATTATTATTAATAATAATAATAATAATAATAACTTTATTTTGTATACCGCCATACCCAGCGAGTTCTAGGCGGTTCATAGCAGTTAATAAGATTACACACGAAAAATAACATTGGAATTAACAATTTTTTGGAATGTACATGTCGTTGAAGTTCACAGGAATTTAACAATTTTTTGGAGAGTTCAAGTCGACATAAAATACCATCAGTAGGAATATACAAGGAATATACAAGGAGTATACAAGGAATATAATACAAGGAATATACAAGGAATATGCAAGGAATATAGTACATGGAAAATGCTTGAGTACCTGATTGTAAAAACCGCTTAGATAACCTCAATAGGCGGTATATAAAATCCTAATAAAACTTGAAACTTGAAACTTGAATATACAAGAGTGTACAATAGTTGTTTTTTTTGTTTTTTTTTACAGGAAAAAAACATACCGGTTAGGGAAGTTAATTGGTTTGGAGGGTACCTTGGGGAGGGAAGGTGGAGGTTCAAATGGGTTCAAGAGGTTCGATTGAAGGGTACAGATAAGAGTAGAGGTAGATTATAGGGATGGGATTAGAGGTAAGTTACAAAATTAATCAGGGACCACTGTTCAGGCACTAGGCCTGATGGGCCACCGCGGGAGCGGACCGCTGAGCAAGATGGACCTCTGGTTTGACTCAGCGGGGGCAACTTCTTATCTTAAGTGTATTGAAGGGAGTAGAAGCCGCGAGTGGGAGTGTTAGGGATTCTGTCCGTGGAATAAGTGAGTTTTGAGTTTTTTTCTGAAGTCCAGGTAAGTGGGGGCATCAAGTATTATTTGGGCAAGCCATGAGTTTAGTTTGGCTGCCTGGAAGGAGAAGGTTTTGTCAGCGAGTCGTTTGAGAGGACATAGTTTTAGGGAGGGGAAGGCGAATAGATGAATTCTGCGAGAGTTCTTATTGTTGTGATTTAATTTAAAATGGGGGATGAGGTAGCTTGGGGAGAGACCAAACACCTTTTTGAAGCTGAGGCATGAGAACTTGAACAGTACTCTGGATTCAAATGGCAGCCAGTGCAGTTTATGGTAGAAAGGGGTGATATGTTCCCATTTGTTTAGGCCAAATATAAGGCGGACGGCAGTGTTCTGAATCAGTTTTAGTCTCCTGGTGGTTTTCTTCATGGCGCCTAGGTAAATGATGTTGAGGTAATCGAGGATGCTGAGAATGGAGGATTGTACTAGCAGTCGGAATGAGTTGTCATCAAAGTATTTTAGTGTTCTCGGTGTTGTGTATGGCATAAGGATTTTATCAATATAAGCTGGAGAGTGTTCAAGCGTGGTTTTAAAGGTGGTAAGATTTTATAGGTAATTTGATGAGGAATAGGTAGCCAATGAGTATCTCAGAGAAGAGGAGTTACATGGTAATGTTTTTTGGCTTTCTATATGTGTTTTATTGCTGTTTCCTATGTGTGCTCCTTTCTTTCCCCTAACTTTGGGCTGGGTTATGTGTTTACATTTGACTTTAGACTGGGACAATTTAGCCACTCTTTCACTTGTGACTGGTTTCTCTAATTTTACACTGGAGCGCTCAGCAATTTCCCTGTGACAATACAGTATACTACATATAATGACAGGTAAGCCCCTGTTACCGGCTAGAAACACTGCAACCAGCCTAACATTGACTCAACCTGTTCCCCTTCCTAGGGCAAGAAATAAAAGTAGAAAGCTTGGGCAGAAGGCTAAGGTCCCATTAGTAGTTCAAGAGAGGGCAAAAGTAATGCCAGAATCTGCATTGCCACCCTATTCTTCCTTTCTTAAGCATACTGAAAAAGTCTTCTTTAAGCCTCAACCTTGATCCCTGACCAGGGAAGGGTTAAAGATAAGGGTGGGCGACTAGCAAAGTTGACGTGCCTCAGTTACAACATTCAGTTGCTAAGGGAATCTGAGCAATGCAGAAGACTTACCTGGATAAATTCTACTCAGTTGGGGAACCTAATTTACCAGGGCAGCAGAGAACTGGAGAGCTGAGAAACCTCCTAGCCATGTAGGATGCTCAGGAGAGAAACTGGACTCTTTACCCTGTGCCCTGTAGCAGATCTCTAACAAAAGGGAACAGAAAAGTCAGGTACATGGCTCCCAAACAGAAAATTTCCTGGAAGGAGGAATTCCCAGGGAAGAGTATCCAGAAGGTGCTTTAGGAAAATATTGCACCCACTGGTAGGGGGTGGGGAACATCTAACTGAGGACTAAAGCTCTGTGGAAATAGTAGTCGATCTAGATTTGAATAACCCAGAATATATGAACTGGTGTATACCACCAGTCCAGAACCAGAAGAAAGTGTGATAGATGAATGTATTAGTGAGTGAGCTGTTTATGGTAGCAAGGCTGACAATGTTTAAATAGAATGATCCTGAAGATTAAAGAATATGAAATAAACTTGGAGTGAGTATGCAAAGCTATAGGGGTGGGGAGAGACTGAGATAGCCAGCACTGCTGCTAACAGAAGCCTGGTTTAAAGACCATTAAGACAGTGGAATTTGCTTTTAATGCCCCAAGGTTTGCTACCCCAGTGACACTGAATATTAGAAAACCATTGGGTGGGTACAGGATTATAAAATCACTATAAGGGTGGAGGCTCCCACACCTTCTGGACTTAGCCTGATGGAAAGTTCAGTTAGGTGAAAGTGTTTCAGGGCTTCAAAGAAAGCTTGGCCCAAGAACTGTTTGATAGCTTTTCCAGGATTAGTGTGGAGAAAAAATAAAGTAGGAGGCTGTTCATTCATGCTGACAGACAGACCAACTGGGTGAGATGCCCAAAGGGGTGACTGCAAGAATTGAATTGAAGTGCATAGCTTACAGTTGTTTGGAACTGTCTTGGATTAAGGTGATAAACTATTGAGAATAAGTTCCAAGAATAAACTGAATGTCTGAATATAGTTGCATGAAGAGTGAAACATGCTACTGTTTTGAATTCACACCCCTGACAAGATTCTAGATTTCCATACCATTCATCTGCCCACCCTTCCCACTATCCCAATAATGTTTGAGACATTTGATCCTCTTAATAACTTCGACCCATAACTCCTTGATGAAGGGCCAGAGACCCCAGCCCTAACTCATATCCCCAGAACTTATTATGGGTGTCTCTCATGCATTACAAGTGGGGTAATAATGATCCACAATTGCTCATGTTGATATATAAGCCTTTCAGAACTATCTCTAGGGGTCAAATTATCAAATCAATTTGTATCATCCTTATTTGGAAGACTGTAGAACCATGGATTAGAGCCACTGTTTTCAATTTGAGCTTGAAAAGCAACAAACATGTCTGAGAATTGCTCATCTTACTAACCCCCCCAGAGATACCTCCATTAAAGGCTGGGTGATCAATATGAGTAAGAGAAAGGTTAGATTTTCACCAGTGGCATGGTAGGAGTTCAGGATTCAGAGGAATGGTCTAAAATCTGGCAACTAAAATGTAGAGTAATGCTTTTGGGGGGTTAATAATTGGAAGGAGCAGTATATGCTGGGAGGGGTGAGGCTGATATGCATGGATAGAGAGAGGGACCTTGGGGTGATAGTGTCCAAAGATCTAAAGGCAGAAAAACAGTGTGAGAAGGCGGTGGCTGCTGCCAGAAGGATGCTGGGTTGTATAAAGAGAGGTATAACCAGAAGAAGAGCAAAAGTGTTGATGCCCCTGTACAGGTCATTGGTGAGGCCCCACTTGGAGTATTGTGTTTAGTTTTGCAGACCGTATCTGATGAAGGACACAAAAAGATTTGAAGCAGTCCAGTGGAGAGTGATGAAAATGATAGGTTTGCACCAAAAGACGTATGAGAGACTGGAAGCTCTGAATATGTATATCTTAGAGGAAAGGAGGGTCAGGGGAGATATGTATCAGACATTCAAATACTTCAAAGGTATTAACGTAGAACAGAATATTTTCCAGAGAAAGGAAAATGGTAAAACCAGAGGACATAATTTGAGGTTTAGGGGTGGGAGACTCAAGAGCAATGTAAGGAAATTCTTTTTTATAGTGAGGGTGGTGGATGCCTGGAATGCACTCCTGAGAGAGGTGGTGGAGAGGAAAACAGTGACAGAGTTCAAAAAACCATGGGATGAACAAAGGATCTAGGATCAGAAAATAATAGTAAATATTGAAGAACTAAGGCCAGTACTGGGCAGACTTGCATGGTCTGTGTCTGTATATGGCCATTTGGGGGAGGACAGGCTGGGGAGGGCTGGCTGGAGAGGGCTTCAATGGCTGGGAAGATGCAGATGGACTGGAGTGAGCTTTGATAGAGACTTCAGTAGTAGGAACCTAAGAACAGTAGCGGGCAGAGCTTTAGATTATTGCCCAGAAATAGCTAAGAAGAAGAAAAAAATTCCCAACAAACTTTTAGATTGAATTAGGTTGGTCAGACTAGATGGAACAGTTGGGTCTTTATCTGCTCTCATCTACTGTCACTATTTTACTATGTAGACTGGGGGAATGGTTGCATTTTTTTGTGCAATTGTCTGTGGTATCTCCTAGGGGGAAAATGAATGCAGCTGTGTTATATGCAGACATTAGAGTTAAACTACCAGGTGATAACTTAATTTGCAGTTCCAAGTTTCCAAGTTTATTAAAATTTTGTTATCCTGCCTTTTCAAATATCCTTCACTTTCATGCAGTTAGTGTGAATTAGACTGCTTGGCAGAGTTGTGGAGATTATAGGACTCATTCTATTTCAGTGTACTTTAGTAAATAGACCTCATGATATATGTGAGATAATGAGATGATAATCTTCTTTCTCAGATATGGACACCTGTACAACATGTCTGGATGATCAATGGTCAAATCAGAAAAGAGATGCCTGCATCCCAAAAGTGATAACTTTTCTGTCTTTTGAAGAGTCTCTAGGGATTACTTTAACTTCCATAAGCATGTTCTTATTTCTAATCACTGTTGTCATCTTGGTAATCTTTATTTATTACAGAAATACTCCCATAGTGAGAGCTAACAACCGACAACTCAGCTATATTCTCCTCATTTCCCTCATACTCCTCTTCCTCTGTTCATTATTATTCATTGGGCATCCTGAGGATGTTACCTGCATTCTCAGACAGACTACATTTGGGATCACTTTCTCCATTGCTCTCTCCTCTATACTGGCAAAAACCATCACTGTGATCACAGCCTTCCAAGCTACCAAACCAGGAAGCAAGCTCCATAAATGGATGGGTTCCAGGGTCTCTAACTCTATAGTCCTTTTCTGTTCCCTTATTCAAACCATTTTGTGTCTTACCTGGTTGTTCACTGCACCCCCATTTTCATATCTTAATATGAGATCAGAAATTGGAACAATACTAATTGAATGTAATGAAGGGTCAGTAATTGCATTTTACTGTGTTCTGGGCTACCTGGGATTTCTGGCTGGTATAAGCTTCATCATAGCTTTCCTAGCACGAAATCTACCTGACAGATTCAATGAGGCCAAATACATCACCTTCAGCATGCTGGTCTTCTGCAGCGTCTGGATCTCCTTCATTCCAACATACTTGAGCACCAAGGGCAAATATATGGTGGCAGTGGAGATATTTGCTATTCTGGCCTCCAGCACTGGATTGTTGGGTTGTATTTTTCTGCCTAAATGCTATATTATTCTGCTGAGGCCTGAAAGGAACAGCAAGAAGGACCTAAGGAAATTGTAGGGGCCCTTTTACCAAACTGCATTAAATGCTATCACACATTTAATATGGGGAGAATAATTGATTAGAAAGTACATTAAAGCTTTTTGCTGTAATATCTCTGTCAACATGTACTAATCAAAGGTGGTGGGTCATGGAAAGGTATCAGGCATTCCATTGTTGTCCTGCTAGCACTTTAAGATGATCAAATGCAAACTGTATAATGTGAACTTAAATAGAAAAACCTAGGGGGTCAATATTCAACATTGCCTTTTCAAGCTAGTAGTTATACAGTCATGAACCATATTCAGGGATAGTTCCTGCACATCTAAGAGACTAGATTGGACCAGGCAAATGGCAGTTCTATCTTTGGCTGCTTATCTATGTGTGTACTTCCACTAGATCCATAAATCTTCTAGAATGCTCCAAAGGACTTGTATGTGCCAAGGAGAAAAAGGTTGATATCCACAGACCAGGAGAGGAACCTTAGGGCTCCTTTTATCAAGCCATGCTAGCGGTTTAACATGCTTAATAGCATGTGCTAAACCGCTGACTGTGCTAGCTACTACCGCCTCCTCCTAAGCAGGTGGTAGTTTTTGGCCAGCGCAGGGGTTAACGCATGATGAAAAGTTAACCCCGCTAGTGCGGCTTCATAAAAGGAGTCCTTAGTGTCTGATGATATCAAGGTGATAAGCTTTTGTGACTGAAAGATGCAGATAGAGAGACATAACCAGCAGAAGAAAGGATGTGTTAACAGTTCTGTACAAATTTCTGGTGAGGCTTCACTTGGAGTACTGTGTAGAGTTTTGGAGGTGGAATATGGCTAAGGCCAAAATATCTTGAAGCAGTTCAGAGAAAGGCAACACAAATGGAATGGGGCTTTCAGCTGAATATGGATACTACAGAGGAAAGGAGGGGTATGGAGCTATAATACAGACACTGAAATACTTAAAGGTCTTCAGATACAATACAAACGCATCCATTCAGTTGGCTACTTTTCAAAAACCAGCCCAGCTAAGTGGCTGCTTAGTGAGAGAACTAAAACAAACCAGCATCTACATTGTAATTGATATACTCTTAAATAAAAAAAATTGTATTTAAAGTCTTCAAAATGTGCCAACCACCAGCCAAACAATTCTTATGCTTCTTCACTCAATTGGCATATTTATCTTCATCAGACTTAATTTTACTTTTCTTTTAAAGTGCTCTGCAGCATTCATATATGTGTTAAACCACTTCACAGCATATAAATGTCTTTAAAAAGATTTGTACTTAGCTTCAGCAGTAATTTTGTCCTGCTTTCAGTATAGCGATAATTTGCTTTGAATGTTGGGTTGGACCTGTCAACTTGATATTTTTCGCCAGAAGGCTTTTTCAAGAATGAGTCCCCCCCTCCCCTTTTATTTTGCTCTGCTGCATCCTGACAGAATATCTTTAGTCATTTTCAGAGTTTTTTGGCTAAATATTTGCACATGCTTAGTGAGAGGGTCATAAAATTATTCCTTATGGGTGGCGGGTAGTGGTTACAATGGAACAGACTTGTAACATGGATTTTCTGTTTAGAAAATAACATTTTGTGGGATTAAAACTGCAAGAAATAATTATAAGTTGGCACTGAAAAGTTATCAGCCCACTTGAAGCTAGCACAGTTTTCATTGACAAGGTTCAATCAATGATCTGAAACGGTATAAATGCGTTCTTGTTATGGTTCTGCAAATTGTGATGAAGTGTGTTGACCTTGTTTCAGATCATTGATTGAACCATATCAATGAGATTTGTGGAAGTTTCAAGTTGTCTGAGAATTTTTCACAACCCCTCAGAAGGTAATGGGTGAAGGGAACTGTAGTCTCTTTTTTGTTATACTTTGATGACATATTGGGACAGCAGCTTAAAAAGGATATTTGCTTTTAAAGAAGTTCTTGTTTGTCTGTCTTGCCAGTTTAGATTCTAAGCTCTTTCGAGCAGGAACTCTTTTCTTATTCTTTGTGACTGTACAGTGCTGCATGCATCTGGTAGGACTATAGAAATAATTAATAGGAGGAGGAGGAGACTTTATCTCTACATCAATTATTTTTAAAATACATGGAGTGTTTGGGGGTTTGCTCCCCATAATGAACTGAGACAAAGTAAAGCCAAACTCCTTACTTAAGTAACACTCTTGATTTAAGGATGGGTAGGGAGGACAAAGGTGTTACTTATGGGATTAATTTACCTACAACAATAATTTAAAGAACTAAAAATCTGAGGTTTATTTATTACAAGGGAAATGTCTACTCTCTTTTGGTTAAAGAGCAAAACTGAAAAAAGGGGTGTAGTGGTAAAGCTTTAGGCAAATTCACACAATATATGAAAAGCTTACTACTATTAAGTATTGGAAGGACTGCCACAGACGTTCAAACAGAAACTCAAATAATAAAAAAATAATAAATAAATAGTGGAGAAAACAAACTTCAATACAGTGGTTCCTAGGCTGCAAGGTACCTAAAAGGAGCTTGTATCATTATTGGAATAAATAAACTCCACAATATCAATATAAATCAATTGTACACACTGATATTTATCAAAATCTTCCTTATTTATTATTTTTTATTATTCGAGCTTTTGTTTGAACACCTGTGGCAGTCCTTTCAATACTTACTAGTAGTGAGTTTTTCATATCTTGTGTGATTTTGCCTTGTACTCTCTTCAGATGCCAGAGAAAGAAACCTAGGACCAGATGTACAGCAATTCAAACAAGTGGAGAAAAAAGACCTCGGTTAAAGCCACTAATCAAGCAGGTACTCACAAACATACAAGCTCACAAAGTGGTCCCATAACTGTCATAGGTCACAAGAAAAACCCCACTTGTATCTTCTTGTAACAGAGTAATGGTCCAATCCTCACAGGGCATCAGGACAAAGTATAGCCACATAGTCATTAATAACATCCAACAACACAAAAACTATGGCCACTTATCTTATGCTGGTCATCCAGAAAGCTATGTTGAAAACAATTCAAATCCCTACAGGAGTACACCACTTCACAGGATACATCTTCAGGGGAACTATCAAAGCAATGAGCCACTCATAATGTAGCAAACAATGGTGATCCATCTGTTCACAGCGTGCACTTATAAAATCCAGAATGTCAACCCATACAGAGATGCTGGGTGACATTATGACACCATATTGCAGGAGTTCTCCAATTAGAAGAACGCCCACTATTCAATTGCAATATTTAAACCTCTGGCATAAATAGTTTGTAAAGTAAAAATTAATTGTTCTCATTGATGTAGTCTTTGTCTAATATCCCCTCTATGGAAATCAGCATACATTTGTTCTGTTACAAAACATTTGAAATCAGGGAACACATGTCCAGTTGCTATACAGTGGTCCACCAGCAGTTCAATTATCTTTTTACCAAACAAAACTTTGTAACATAAACATCCTAACATGAACAGCACTCTGGCCTCTCCAGGAAGCCAGTGAAATTCTCTGTAGTATGGAGTTAAATGGTTTTCCTTTGTCAGTTTAAAAATTTGACATATTGCAATATTTTTTATCAATCAAAATGTATAAAGATTTTTATGAAAGCCTCCCAGATATACAATATTGAAGTAGTCTAACATACCCAAAATAAGTGACTGAACTAATAATTGAAAGGTATGATGGAGCAAAGCTTCCATAATATGAATAGCATTTATGGACCAGAGCATTGACCTGTGTGGTCATTGATAAATTCATATCCAGATTCTGTATAGGATACCCAGTCTCAGAAGCCTAAGCAGCTTTTGAGAATTGCACATGGGTATCCTATAGAGAATCACATCTGTCCTCACAGACGATGTGTAAGCCTGCCTAATAACCAAATTCTCTAACCAGAGTCCATGTCACAGGCACTGGTTAGAAAATCAGATGCAGTTGAACTTATTATGGCAAAGGATCTCTCTGCTGTGATAAGTTTAGCGAGCAAAAAAGTTCTAGATGATATTAGCTTGAGACAGAAAAATGTGTGCTGCAGCAATATATATATATATATATGTATATGTATATGTATACAGTGGTGCCTCGCATAACGGACGCCTCGCACAGCGAACGCTGCGCACAACGAACTTTATGTCTTGATCCGTACAACGAACTTCGTTTCACATAACGAAGTCGCCCGAGCTGCATCCTTCCGCGCAGGCACTGCGCTTAACTGCCCTCTCTCCGCCTGGTTCCCTCTTGCCCCCCCGACTCCCCGACACGATCGGGGCAAGAGGGAGCTCAAGCCCTCTTGCCCCCCCCCCGACTCCCCGACACAATCGGGGCAAGAGGGAGCTCAAGCCCTCTTGCCCCCCCGACTCTCCGACACGATCGGGGCAAGAGGGAGCTCAAGCCCTCTTGCCCCCCCGACTCCCCGACACGATCGGGGCAAAAGGGAGCTCAAGCCCTCTTGCCCCCCCGACTCCCCGACACGATCGGGGCAAAAGGGAGACCAAGCCCTCTTGCCCCGCCGATTCCCCAACTCCCCGACAATATCGGGCCAGGAGGGAGCCCAAGTCCTCCAGGCCACGGCGACCCCCTAACCCCACCCTGCACTACATTACGGGCAGGAGGGATCCCAGGCCCTCCTGCCCTCGACGCAAACCCCCCCTCCCCCCAACGACCGCCCCCCCCAAGAACCTCCGACTGCCCCCCCAGCCGACCCGCGACCCCCCTGGCCGACCCCCACGACACCCCCAACCCCCTTCCCCGTACCTTTCTGTAGTTGGCCGGACAGACGGGAGCCAAACCCGCCTGTCCGGCAGGCAGCCATCGACGGAATGAGGCCGGATTGGCCCATCCGTCCCAAAGCTCCGCCTACTGGTGGGGCCTAAGGCGCCTGGGCCAATCAGAATAGGCCCGGGAGCCTTAGGTCCCTCCTGGGGGCGGGGCCTGAGGCACATGGGCCCAACCCGACCATGTGCCTCAGGCCCTGCCCCCAGGGCTTGAGCTCCCTCTTGCCCCGATCGTGTCGGGGGTGCCAGGGACTACACGGAGTCACCCACCGTACCATCCGATTCGGGTAAGCGCAGGTATCGGTGGGTGGCTTATTTGCGGGGGAGTGCCTCATTTTACATTTTTTTCTAAAAAGGGGGGGCTGTCTTATTTGATGGCCCTGCCTTATCATCGGGGAAACACGGTAGAAAAAAAAAAAAATGAACAGTTAAGTCCCAGTTTTTGCCGCTGAGACTCTGCCCTCTCACTGTAAAATTAGACTCTACTTAGTCTGTCTTTAAATTTAAAAAATGTGTGTTGTTTTAAAAAACAATTATGTTTTTAGATGTATCTAAATAAAAATAATAACCAAAAATTTATCTTTTTTTATGTCATCTTAGCATATTTTATGCTACAGAACGAATTATTTTTTTTAACATGTATTGTTATGGGAAAACGCGTTTCACACAACGAACGTTTCACATAACAAACTTGCTCCTGGAACGGATTAAGTTCGTTGTGTGAGGCACCACTGTATATGTATATATATATATATATATGTATATATGTATATATATATATATATATGTACATATATATATATATGTATGTAACACTAATATCAATAATAATAATAAAAATTTTTATGTAGTGAGAAGATCTCAGTGTGGATTGGTTAGTCAAATGAACGGAAACCATTCAATCCTTCAGTCTGTGCACTGGTAACCAAGCACACTACACCATCATAGAATCTTATTCGTGTGTAGTGAATCAAAATAACAGTGCACAAAAACACTCGTGATAAATCATACAACATTATATAAAGCTGCAATAACACATTAACTGACAACAAGGTAGAATAACTGCACAGTCTATCCAAAAAGCAGTAAAAAGACTTAAATTAAGTGGATGGCCTGCAATAGCAGGAACTCCCCAAACAAGTTTCACAAGGGGTCCAATTGCAGAAGCTGTTCTCCAGGAAACATAGATGGTTCAATTGATTCAGTTTTGGAAATAATCCTTCAGGAACCTGTCCTAAATGAACTTCCAAGAGAAAATGCCCAGTTTAGAAATGGCAGTTGGAGAGGCAGAACCCAGTGAGTCCCATTTGAACAAGGAAGGGAGCATTACATCATATCTAGGAAGTAAAAATGAAAACAAAAAAGGAAAACAAGAACCAGATCTCAAACTCATAAAATAGAATACCATTCCACACACTCATTCAAACCTGAGGGAAAAACTGCCTTTAACTCAATACTCCTCACAATATTGAATATATCTTTTCTTGTTGCCTACATTATGAGATGGTAAGGAGTCAATAATGAACCATCTAAGTTGTTCAAAAGTGTGCTTTTTCTCCAAGCAGTGGGGGATTATGGGAGCTGTAGTTTTAGCTGTATGAAGTCTACTCTTATGTTCAACTAAGTGGGTTTTTATGGTCCTAAAAGTACGTCCCACATAAATGAGCTGACAAGGACAAATGATGACATAAACAGCCCAAGCTGTAGTACAAGAAGTAATATATTTAAGAGTATATGTCTTGTTGGATTTGGGATTAGTCCAGCTCGTGCATGTCAAAGATGTTTCGCACATAGCACATGAGCCACAAGGCTGATGTCCCATGTTATGACCCCCATGAGATTGAGGATTGCTCTTCTTACAATTCAGCAGATTACCAAGGTTCCTGGTTTTCTTGTATGCTATACATGGACCTTTATTGAATGAGTCATGGATGGAAAGTATATGCCAATGACAGTGTATACTGGCAGCCACATTGGCAGATTGTCAGAATGTGTCAATACACAGTCCTGCTTATCCATAGGAGCTTTGGTTTCAGTTCAAAGAAGGAGCGCAGGGTCGGCATATAGAACCCATTTATAAGCCTGACAGATAGCTTGTGAGTCTCACTCCAGATTTTCTTAAGTCCTTGACTCAGTTGGTACCAATGTTCCCTCTAAGCTGAGCGCATGAGCGATCGCTCACTATTTTCATTGGTGTCGCTCATAATTTTTCTCGTGTCACTCACTAAAATACGCAGTGGGCGCAACTGAAATCGAGTGCGGGCAGAGGTGAGAGGAAGCAGCAGTGGTGGCTCAGGCCAAGTGCCGGCATGGCACCGTGAAAGGGGATGGAAGCGGTGCAAGTCCGGCACTTGTAGTTCTCCTCGGGCGACGCCTTGCCTGCGTGTCCTCCTTGGAGCCTTGTTTTTTTCATCCGCCACTCCGCACCACCGCCTGAAATGTGGTGTGGGCGGGGGGTGGTCTGATGGTGGGAAGCAGAGAGAGCTTGGGGCAGCCGCGACAGTGGCTTTGGTGCCTGTTTCCCCCGATGGTGGCAGCAGTGGCTTTGTGGAGGGTAGGGAGAAAGAAAGAAAGAAAGAAAGGGGGCAGGCAGGGAGACAGAAGGGAAACAGAAAAAAAGAAAGGGGGCATCAAGAGAGAAAAAAGAAAGAAAGGGCAGGAAGACAGGAAGAAAAAGTTAGGGGAGGGAATGAGGTCTGGAGGAGAGGAAGCATACAGGCTGAAAGAAGGAAAGAAAGATTGGATGCACAGTCAGAAGATGAAAGTGCAACCAGAGACTCATGAAATCACCAGACAAGGTAGGAAAAATGATTTTATTTTAAATTTAGTGATCAAAATGTGTCTGAATTTATATATGCTGTCTATATTTTGTGCTATGGCCCCCTTTTACTAAACCGCAATAGTGTTTTTTAGCGCAGGGAGCCTATGAGCGTTGAGAGCAGCGCTGGGCATTTAGCGCAGTTCTCTACATTAAAAACTGCTATTGTGGTTTAATAAAAAGGAAGGGGGGTATATTTGTCTATTTTTCTATGGTTGTTACTGAGGTGACAATGCATAGACTCATCTGCCTTGACCTCTTTGAAAAAAACCCAGAATAGGAATGATAATTAACATTTTCTCAGCGTATAGTGTGCTTTGTGTTTTTTAATTTTATTGTAGGTAGATCATTTTGACTTGATCATTTTAAAATTGCTCGCAAGACGAAAAAGTTTCTATTTATTTATTGCTTTAGGAGACATATGTCACTGTTTCTGTGGTGTTGCATTTTATGCAGAGTCCAGCTTCTTGCTGGTTCAATTTAACCTTTGTCTGTGTATTTCTATTTTATCCCCCCTTTTACAAAACTTTGGAGCATTTTTTAGCGCCAGCAGTGGTGGTAGCAGCTGTGATGCTCAGAATTCTATGAGCGTCAGAGCTGTTACCACCGTGGCTAAAATCCACACTACAGTTTTGTAAAAGGGGGAGGGGTTAGTTTGTGATGACATATTCCATACTAGGCGAAGGTGTTTTCTGTGTTCTGTGTGTTCGAAAGACATGGTTTTCTGTTAGGATTGACGGTGTAGGATTGATCTGTGCTGGTCTGGCTTGTTTAGTTTTACAATGGGTATATTGATGTACTGCTCACTGCAATATGTAAGATGCTGCCTTTTCCTAGATACTCATGTGTGATATGTGGCTTGTTACTAAAAATCATGTTTTTCGTACAGATGGGGGGGGGGAGGTGCCAAAAAATGATGGGCCCCGGGAGTTACATATGCTAGGTACGCCACTATATGTAAAGATACCAGAAAGCTGGTGAAGCAAAAACTTTAAGTAAATTGTTATTCTTCTAAGTTTTGAGTATTTAACCCTCCCACAATCTCATGGCCACTCGTCCTCCGCGCCTGCTCATAAATTTGTGGAGTATGTAACTTGTCGCTCATGCATATTTTTTTTGCACACAACTCATCAATCCTTAGAGGGAACATTGGTTGGTACTTAAGAAAAATTTTTTTGTGTATGTAGGTGACTTTTTTACAACTACATAGGGTGGTGATGGGCACTGCCATGGCCCCTAGCGTGGCTAATCTCTATGTGACTGTCTTTGAGGAAACTCACCTGTACATTTCCAGCTGGTTCCAATATATTTGAGTTTGGTCTAGGTATATAGTTGACATTTTTTTCATCTGGACTGGTAGCCCTGAAAATCTTATTCAATTTAAATCTTGGATTAATAGCCTTGATGTCAATCTTAAATTTACTATGGAATCCAGTGCTCTATCTGTGACGTTTTTGGACACCAGAGTTATGAAACACACTAATGGTACTGGTTTGATTTCCTCTGTCTATTGCAAACCTATTGAAAAAAAAAACACCTATTTGAGAGATGACAGCAGTCACCCTACTCGTCCGATGCAGGCTCTGCTCATAAGCCAATTCCTTTGGATTCACAGAATTTGCTCTATGGTCCAGGATTTCATGAAGGAAGCTAAAATATTGAAAGCCATAATTAAAGAGCAAAATTATCCCCCCTGGGCTACCTGACAGGTTTATATGCTGACCCTGCTCTCCTTCTTTGAACTGAAACCAAAGTGCCTATGGATAAGCAGGACTGCGTGTTGACACATTCTGACAAATCTGCCAATGTGGCTGCCAGTATACACTGTCATTGGCATATACTTTCCATCCATTACTCATTCAATAAAGGTTCATGTATAGCATACAAGAAAACCAGGAACCTTGGTAATCTGCTGAATTGTAAGAAGAGCAATACTCAATCTCATGGGGGTCATAACATGGGACATCAGCCTTGTGGCTCATGTGCTATGTGTGATACATCTTTGACATGCACGAGCTGAACTAATCCCAAATCCAACAAGACATACAGTGGAACCTCGATTTGTGAGTAAACTGGTTTGCAAGTGTTTTGCAAGACGAGCAAAACACTCAGCAAACTTTTGTCTCGCAAACCGAGCACTGCCCTGATAAACGAGCACTCAGCAATGGTGGCCCAGGGGTGAGTACCTGCCTGCGGCTGCTGCAGCGCTTTCAAAGTGGTGGCTTCTTTCCCTCGGGGTCCTTGTGTGGCTGCCCTCCTGCTTCGGCCGATGCCTCCGCCGTCCGTCAGTGCCTCCTGGCTCCCGATCCAAGCCAGCCGCCATCTTGTGCGAGCATGCGCATGACCTCACCTCTCCTCTCCTAAGTCAGCCGCTGCCCCGACAACATGTGTCCTGCGTGCTTGTACGTGGTGAGCGTGTTGTCGGGGCAGCTCTTTATAATTCAGAGTGACAATTTGTGTTTTTCTTTAAAATGTCAATTAAATATATATGAAAAGAAGAATTGCATTAAGGCACTGATTCTTTTTTTTATATATTCTTTATTCATTTTCAAAATTACATTAAGTGTAAAATATATTCATTCACAGTAACATAAAATATATCACTTATAAACAATCATTGGTACATTATATAAATTTTTATCCCTTCCCCTTTCCCATCCCTCCCACCCATATCTTCCATTATTATACAGTATATGTAATAATAAAATATACCCCCCTCCCTATATCCTGACCTGATAATTAAAAGGGAAATAATTTTACTTAATCCTTACAATATTTTGTTAATGGTTTCTTAAAGTATCCCCTTTGTAAAGCAATAAATCTTTCCATTTTATAGATATGGCATAAAGAATTCCACCAAAAGTTGTAATTTAATCTCCTCCAATCCTTCCAATTATATATATATATATAAGGCACTGATTCTATTAAAAATGTAGGCACTGTGGAGAGCATCGTTAAGCATGACTCTATTATTACACTCCTCTCAAATCACTCCTTTCAAATTTCTTGCAAGGACATGTTCAGAAAAACAAGTTTATAAAAACAATCTATATTTAATATTAAATGCACAGGTGAGTGGTTGATGCCCCTAGAGGCTGAACTTTCAGGAGCAGAGTCCTATAAAGATCACATGGCACCCACACAGCTGCAGGATACTCACTCGAATCAGAGTTCACATTAACATCAAGAGGCAGCTTCTCTTGTCAATCTGTAATGTGATCTGTGTCCACCAAAGGGTCTTCTCTATATCAATTTCAAACCTCTTGCTTAGTACTTAATACATAAATTGAATAGGTGGGAAGGTCACCATGACCTTTTCAGAATCCTCCATTAGAAATATTTCAAAGTGGCAGAGCAGGAAAAGCAGTTACTTTTCATTTTGAAATATGGGAGCTCATCCCCTTTTGATTGTATTAATATTTTACACTGATCTCTGGAAGCCAATTGAGAGTCAATGTCCAAAGCTGGATATGCACTTTTCAGAAGATGGCTACTATATGGATGGAGACATTATAATTGGGGGATTTGTTCAACAATACTATGTTGCATTAAATAAATCCTTTAGTAACATAATATATTTTAAACACTCAAAGTAAGTAGCAATGTGTATTACCTCCCACTTCTGAAGTGTTTGTGAGTTGCTCTGAGACTAGCTGTTGGCTTTGAACTGCAGATGTAATTTGAACCTGTATGAAGGATCTTTGGTGATCAATGTCTTATTAGGAGTTTACATTTTCCTTCTTCTAGTATATATAATATTACTGCATATATAATAACATTTGAGGTTTTTGTGTCCTAATTCAGCCTATGAACTCTTGATAAACTATAGCAAATGAATTCTTTCTAGCCAAGCATTGTTAATATGTTATCATTGTTTTGTTTTATTTATCAATTTTAAAACTGATGAGCATGCCTTGATAGTCCTGTTTGAAAATGTCCTCTGACCAGTGAAAAGTACATTTCTTCTTCCATCTTTAGGAAGACAGTGAGAAAGTTTTCCAAGAGGTGTGTTTTGAAAAGATGAGCATTTTCCTTTCTCAACCAACCACCCAAAATAGCAGGAGCAGTCACATTTAAAACACATATTATCCAAAATGAAGACCATTTAGGAGGGGATTCTAGATAAGAAATTACATATCATCAGAGACTCTTCCCTAGTTAATTCCTGATGAGCTGGCTACTCCTGGATTTCCAGCACTACTTGACTGGTTATTGCCACTGAAAATGCAGTGCAACTGAAGCGCTAGCTGATTTGATGTAAGATGGTCTGGGGTAATGCTGATACACAGGAAGTGACATCAGAGAGAAAGCCAAGACCAGTGTGGGCAGAAGGTTGGAGGTGCTGCTTGTGCTGGCAAAGAGTTAAAGAGGTATGGAGAAAAAAGTAGGGACACATTTGACAGGGACACAGGGAAGGAGTGTGGGATGTAGAAGAAGTGAGGGGATACCTCCTACTATTGTTACAACACTGTAGCCCAGATTCTCAAAACTTTAACACCATCACTAAACTGTTTACCAACGGTTTAAACTGTATACATTTTAGTGGTAGATTATCAAAACAGATTATCTCTTTCACTGGTGAGCTTTCTAGCAATCTCTGACAATGACATGCAATGGACTCTTCAACACTGAAATGAGCCATCTGGTGGATTCTTAAAAAATGGCATTAGCATTTGGTGACAAAAATAAATGACTAGTCCAGGGGTGTTGGTCAATGTCAGAGACTGCTAGAAAGTGTTTTGAAGCAGCGGGAGTAATGCCCATTCTCTCCTGCTGCATCACAACACCTCTACACTTCAGCAGCAGTGAAAACCCCCTGGAATAGTGGTGACATACTCTTGCTGTGGGGGAGATGCCCACACACTCCGACTGCCCTGAAATCCCAGCCACATGCCACCCTCAAACCCCCTGCAGCAGGAGAGAAGCCAGACTATATTTCATTATGCTCTTCTTTAAATAGTAGTAGAGGAGCAGCCTCGAATGGTATCAATCTTTAAAATTAGCCACTTGTAAGCATCCTCTCAGTCTTAGGAATTTTGAGTTGGAGTTTTAACCAGATGAAGCACACTGGGAAAAGATTTGGATGTGAATTATATCCTCTTTATACTCAATAAGCATAATGCAATCTCTCTTTTTCACTCAAATTTACTAAAATTGATATCAATCAAAGGAATGTTTGTTGGTCTTGCAATTTGGCAGTTGCTACTCTGGAACACATGTTTTTTAATGTGTTCTTATGTGGCTGATTACTAGAATACAGTTTGGTCATCCATTTCTAAAATACATTCCATATCAATTCTTTTGTCTTATAGATTGATTATTTTTGGCACTACTGATGAAGAATCTAGTTATGATAACTATTAAATCAATTATTTTCCACTGACAAGACTCTTCTAAATTGGAATACAACAATTGGTGGAATTTAGTGTGTTTATATATTAAATATGAAAAAATGTTTGCAGTTAAGTGTGGCAATTTGAGGAGATTTGATCAAATATGGGAACCATTGCTTAAATTCTGTAATTGATGTACTTATGGCAGTTATTATGATACTCTTACAACTACTCATGACTAAAGTTTTTTATTTATTGCATTAGTATTGTCCACTTGTTTTGTTTTGTGTGTGTGTATATATATATATATATATATATATAACTAATGTATATTATGTATATATTTAAAATCTAATAAAATAGTTATTCAAAACTTGATTTTATGATGTAATTATGTGACTTTTCCCAATTTACTTTCTGTTGTTACCAGTAACCATCAACTTGTAAATACAGAGTACCCAGAAAATTCAAAAATAGTCCAAAAGATATCCCCTTTTTAACTCCAAACATTGGTAAATGACTAAAGGCACCCAGTTATCTGTCTGCAAAGATTCTAACCCTGGGAAAATGTTACTCACAATGCTGACCAACAAAACTTTATGGTTGACACAACCTTCTTTAGGAGATTCATGTGGCACAAGGGGGGGGGGGGAGAATGGAGCAATGCCGGTAGCCTTGGGGGGGAGGAGGTGGAATCAATCAAAGCAGTTTCCCTTACTTCCTATGGGGAAACTTGTTTTGATATACGAGCAATTTGGTTTACGAGCATGCTTCTGGAACGAATTGTGCTCGTAAACCAAGGTTCCACTGTATAAAATTGCTAAAGAGAGATGTAGCATTAAAAAAAACCCACGAACAGCTAAGGCTACTAAAAAGATGTTCAAAATATGCTCTCAGCCAAACTCCATCATATATTGTAATAAAATCATACCAAAATATAAATCGGTTCACGGCAGTAATTGAGGGAAACTCACAGCTCGATAAATAAGTTTGCTGTAATGTCACTGTCTGTATACAGTCTCTTCCCTTGTAAATTGCTTAGAACTGTTTGTGGTATGGCGGCATATAAAAAATAAAGTTATTAGTCATTAGTTATACTATGTGCAAAAGAGATGCTGGAAGGGCTCACAGTCTAATTGTCATGCTTTAGTGGGGAAATTATCTCTTGGCATTATCAAAAAATAGAAAAGCTGCATTTTCCTGGCAACATTAAAAGTGGCTTCAGCACAGAAGAAATACCTGTATCAGCAATATTGCAGGTTTCTTTTTCACACTGCATGGTAAAAGAGCCCACAGTTTTAGGGTTTTTTTATAATCTGATTTTCTAAATATGAATAAATATGTACATTTTTGCAAATATTTCAGGTACACTGTTTTTTTTGTAAAATCTTTATTCATTTTCAAACTTACAATAAGTGTGTCAATATATTAATACAGATTAACAATAAATATATCACTTAATAATCTATAATAATAAAATAGTAAGCGCACATGCGCACTCTAAAGCCGTGTTCCCTGATCTGTCGCGATGTGGCCACAAGAGTGCACATGTACGTTTACCATCGCCCCAGCCAGCCACCAATCACCTCATCGAGCAAAGTGAGGAGCCAGCCAGGGCAGCGCAAGGTCCATGCCCGACCCCGGCAATGTCTATCTTCTGCCGTTGCTGCTCCGCGCAACCCTGGCCTCCCCACCATCCCGCAAGCCCTGGCCTCGGCACTGAGTGTGCATGCACACTAAGGCAAAGGCGGTGCGAAGCAGTGGCTGCCGGGAAGAGGCCATGGTGGCTTGAGGTGCCTGCAGGCCGTGGCGGCCCTTCCCGGTCTCCTGAGCCATGTACTCATGCCTCAATTGCCGGCGGTGCTGTACACTGAATGTTCTGTGCAGGCTTTTGTGCTGAGCCGTCTTCAGGGTAGGACCAATTCGAGCTGTCCAACTCATGAAAAAGGTGGTCCGCGTTGGGACCCAGGACCTTGAAATCTTCACAAGATAAGTGTACTACAACAGGGGTTGATGGACAGGGGAAGAGGTGCTGATGGACAGGGGGGGGAAGAAAAAGGAAGGAAGGCCTACTGCTGGACAGGGAGAGCAGGAAAGAGGTGATGATGGACAGGGGGGGAGGTACAACAAAGGGAGAAGGGCTTCTGCTGGATAAGGGGAGCAGGGAAGGGGTGGTGGAGGACACAGGGGAGGTAAAAGGAATGGAGAATCGACAGGTGGAGCAGGCAAGGGGTGGTGGTAGACAGCCAAGGAAAAAAAAGACAGTTCAAGAAAGACAGAAATACAGAAAGCGGCTAAGGAGAGAGAGAGAGAGAGAGAGAAAAAAAAAGAAATAAAGACAGACACACACACACATATATTCTGGCACCCGTTAATGTAACAGGCTATAAGACTAGTCATCAATAATACAAATGATATATTCTTGTCTCCCACCCTTCCCACCCCTTCCTATTATATAATCAATACCTTGTACAATATGTAATCATAAAATTACCCCCCTCATAATTGAACCTGCAAATTTAAGGGGAAAAAATGTCATCTAATCAGTACAATATTTTGTTAATGGCTCCCACACAGGTACACTGTTATAAAATTATGATCTTGATGTCATTACAGATATTATTCACTTAATACTTATAACTTCTTGGCCTTTGTTTTTGCGGTGGAGGAAATTAATAACAACTCAGAGCTCTTACCCAACATCACACTGGGGCTCCATATTAAAGAGTCTTTAAAGTATACAAGGAAAATAATTGAATCAGCCTTGAAAATTATGGCAGGACAGAGCACAATAGTAAATTTCAAATGTAATTCATCTCACACAGTGGCTGCCATCATTGAGGGCTTTACAGAGGAGGAAACATATGGATTCTACAACATGTTCCAGATATATCATTACCCACAGGTCAGAAAGGTTCTTAATCTTATTTTACATTCTACCCCTTACCCTATATAGTCCATCCTTGCACACCATAAATCCTCTTCAAAATGAATTAATCTGTATCATGCTGCCAAAATGCTCTTTCCATTGCAGTTGCAGGAAAAACATTTGAGACTCCTGCTCCCAAAATGTGTGAATCAAATCTGAATAGAAAGAGGTCTGTGATGAAGAAAAGGCACAAATGGATTTGAGGTTGAGCTTTATTGAGGGAAGTATAAAATTGTACATTAGGGAGGAGCCTTGTCCTTTTCTTCCTGGAGCTGGTGCAGCAAGAAATATGTAGAACAGCCACAAGTGGGAAATCCTACCAGGAGCTCACTGAAGTACCTATGAACTAAGGAAGGAGGCGAAGGAGAAGAATTAGCAAATTGTGAGTCTGGGCAATAGCTGTCCCTTGTTGCTATATAGAAGAAAGATAGAGACTTGTTCACATTCTAAGTGAACTGAACAGAGGTATGCAAGTCTGACTGACAACTGCTCATCTAAGGCACAGTGTGACCTAAAGAGAAGAGTCTGGTCATGTGAGGACTGGATCTTGATACTTGGCCAGAGAAAGTATAACTAGGAGAAACTGCTGGTAACATAAGAGGTCTGTTGAAAATGTTCCAGGACTGATTTTATACAAAATCAACAATCCTACAACTTATTCCATTGGGGCATCTTCAAAGTTCTCTCCTTCCCTACATATACACTTTTCCTAATGTCATTTCTACTTCTGGAAACATTCATTAAACAGATCTTCAGGAATTTAAGTTACTGTATCAAATTTTGCTTTAAAATATGGGGTTCATAATAAAAAAAAAAAAAGTCTAAAAAGTGTCCTAAATGGCTACTTGGACGATCAAAAAGCCTGATCGTCCAAGTACCCATAACCAAAGCTGGTTTTTAGATGTATCTAAAACCAACTTAGGCCTTTCCCCTGCCTCTAAGTGCACAGAGAAAAAAGAGGTGTGTTTAGAGGAGGGGAAAGGGCGGGCAGTGGGCGGGAGGTGGGCCGACCTACACCTAGGCGTACAACAGGTATAACCAAAACAATTTAGTGGGCACTTAGACCTGTTTCACTTAGACGAAATAAAACCAGGTCTAAGTGCCAAAAAACGGGCCGCTGAGCTGATGGCCGCTGGTGCCATCAGTTCAGCGGCCCGGCAACCTAACCATCGCGGCAGGAGAGATGCCTCATCTCCCCTACTGCGATGCCATCACTCTTCTACCCGAACTGCCGCAACCCGCGGCAGTTCGGGTAGAGGAGTGATGGCATCACGGTAGGGGAGATGAGGCATCTCTCCTGCCGCGCTGCAGCACTCCCCCCTCACACACACAACATCGGGGCAAGAGGGAGCCCAAGCCCTCTTGCCCCAGGCGACCCCCTACCCCCACCCCCCACTACATTATGGGCAGGAGGGATCCCAGGCCCTCCTGCCCTCGACGAACCCCCTCCCCCCAACGTCCACCCCCCGAACCCCCGATCGGCCCCCCGCTGACCCGTGACCCCCCGGTCGACCCCCACGACCCACCCATCCACACCCCCCTTCCCCGTACCTTTTGTCAGATGGCCGGATAGACGGGTGCCCAAATCCACCTGTCTGGCAGACAGCCACCGGTAGAATGAGGCCGGATTGGCCCAGCCGTGCCAAAGGCCCGCCCACAGGTGGGGCCTAAGGCACCTGGACCAATCATAATAGGCCCGGGAGCCTTAGGTCCCTCCTGGGGGGGTGTTCACCGGGGCCAGGAGAGCTTGGGCTCTCTCCTGGCCCGAACGAGTCAGGGAGTCGGCGGGGCAAGAGGGCTTGAGCTCCCTCTTGCCCCGATGTTATCGGGGGGGTCGCAGCTTCAACGGGGAAAGAGGGCTTGGACTCCCTCTTGCCCCGATATCGTCGGGAGGGGGGGGATCACGGTTTGACATGGCAGGAGGGCTTGGGCACCCTCCTGCCTGGATCGTTGTTGTGGGGGGGGATTCTGTAACTGGTGTTGTTTTTGACAGACACCGGTTACAGAATCCAGCTTTTAGGCAAAGGATTGGCTCCTTTTTCGCCTAAAAGCCCTTCTGTTGTACGTTTTTGGCTTAGGCGTGTTTTTGTTTCATTATGGCTTAAAAGTGTAGACGTGCTGTGGGGGTACTTTTAGACGTAGTGCAGATTGGGCTTTTAGGCAGGGGAAGGCCATAATCAAAACATGGATGTTTGTTTTGGTTATGGACACTTTCCCTGCTTCTGGGTTGAACGTTTAGGGACTTAGGCCAAAAGGGGACTTAGACATTTTTTTTTATTCCACGTGTTCAATGGTTTCAAATCACTTTCCTTTCAGTATGGATTTAAGTTTAGGAAACAAGAAGTCAGCTGGGACCAAGTCAGGAAATTAAGGTAGATTGGGAAGAGCTGTCATTGTGATTTTTGTGCACAAATTGTGATTGTCATCAACCGTGGAATAAAGTTTGCCACAACACAATACATTCCCAACTTCTCTGTTAGAATGTTATATCATGAACCAATGGAGATTCATTTTCTGCCGATTCTCTAACAGTTAATCATTGAGTAATGCACAGAAAAACACTTGTTCAACATGATCATCATCAGTTGATGTTGGTGGTCTTCCTTTTTGTGAATCATCTCCAACTGATTCATGACCACTTTTGAAGCATGAATACCATTCAAGCACCTTCCACAATTCATGGCATGTTACCCATAAGCCACTTTAACATTTCATATGTTTCTGTAATGGTCTTACATAATTTAAAACAGAACTTCATGTGATAATGCTGCTCATTTAAGTTGAATATGATGAAAAATAGTCAATCACGAAAACACACTCACAAAAATTGTCATAACTTGGAGACAAAATCAGATATCAACAAATAGGAAAAGAGGTTACTCATGAAGATTCAAGCTTCTCAATGCCACCTAGCCTGTCTCAAAAGAATTTCTTGTTGTGTGCAATTCAAAATGTCCTGAAACATTTTGAACAGACCTTAAGGGAATGGGAACTTGTATATCACCTTTTTGTGGCTTTAGAATTTCAAAACTAACTTCATGAGAGGATTATGTGACTTGCTAAGTTTATAAAGAGCTAGGGAGTCCAAGCAAGATGACAGAGTAACTTCATAGCTCCTGTAACTAGCTGTAATCAATTCATATTTAACCTCTCTTCACTCAAGCAAGTCAATACTTATATCCGTGGAATGATATCTCAATTGAACCAGACAAAATTGAAATTGCTTTCGGGCTAAATTCAGAGGTAATATGCCCAAACAGGACCCTCCATCAACTGTCAAGGATGATGGCAGAAAAGCTCAGATTGACAATATGGTTGAAGTAAGTGAAGAACTGCAACAAAGGACAAGCGACTCACCATATAGGGGGCAGTGGCGACAAAATGGCCGAGGCCTTTGCCTAGGGGGGAAAGGAAAGGGAGGTAGGGAGGGTGAGGGGGAAATCGAGGTAGGGAGAAATAGGGCCAGGAAGGGGAAGCCAATCAGTGTCAGGGATGTAAGAATGGGGGGGCGGGGTGAGCAGAGGGAGGTGACCCGAACTGTAGTGGAGGCTGCAGTTCGGCCCTTGCCTTGGGAGCTTCGCGGCATTGTGCTTACCGTTCTCCCACCCACAGCCTGGTTGCCTGGTCTTCCCATGTGCTCACCTGATGTTTAGTCCGTTTTCGGCCTGATGTTGTTTCTTGATGGTGCCGATGGAGAGGTAAGCATGGAGAGAAGGAAAGGGAGGCTGATCGGCGTTGCAGAGTTCTTTGGCTGTGCTCCCTGCTGCCAGGTAGGCCCGATGGCATTGTCTTGCCGCTAGCAGCATGTCGGTAGGAGGGGAGATCGGGATAGATTGTAGTGGTGTTGGGCTTCTTCCTGCTTCGAGCGCTAGCTGTCGGCTTCAGATCGTAGGGCGGCAGCGGTAGAGCGGCATCAGAACTCTCTTGCAATGGAGCTCAGGGCCGCATCACTCAAGGTCAGAGACGAGCGTCACAGAGTTTGTTTCCCGGTCTTCCCTTGTGCTCACCTGTGGCTGTCCCTGCTAGTGCAGTGGGACAGCTGGAGAGATGAGCGAGGGGAAGTTCCTGGCAGGCAGCCAAAAAGGAGAGGGAGACTGATTGGACATGCGCGCCATGCTCTGCAGTTGAGTGAGAGTGCACTTCCCTGCCGGCCATGTCTTTCTGACATTAGGCATGAGGGGCTGCAGTGTAGCAGGGTCTCAATCATGCTGCGAGAGTGCAGAGGGACACAGGCACACCGGTGCAGCCTAGTAGTTCATTGCATAGTGCTGCCATCACCAGGAACTTAACTTTGTTCACACACCAATATAGTGAAAAACACCAGTAATACACACTTATACTTAATGAGTATTGAGAGTTCAGATTCCACCAATTCAAACGAACTGGAATGGAGTGGTGCTTTTCATAATTCCCTTTTATAATTTTTGTTTCTAGTTTATAACTTAATTTTCTTTATAACTTATGTAGTTTAAAATTTAACTTATCTTTTTAGTCCTTCCGGTTCCCCTTCCCGACGCGTTTCGAGTATCTTTATCAAAGGTTGAGGGAACAGCAATAAATACAAAAACCACGTTATATCTTCAAATACTCCCCTATTTTCAATATAGTTATCAAAAACAACAACCCTTACCTAAGGATAAGCAAAAGCTTGTTCCATTTCTCACTGCTGCTGACGTTCTAAGATGGCCGCAGCAGCAAACCTGAGCCTTAAATAAGCCTTAAATAAGCCCCTCCCCTGACGTCCTCATCATACCGGCTAACAGCCTATCACACAATCCCTCTATCTCATTCATACCAATCCTAATCAATCCTGATCCCCTCATGCATCCACTTGGGCCATCCAGTCCGAGACTTCGTTCAGACCAGTAGGGGCCATTGTTTCCAACTGAAACATCCATCTGAGTTCTCTTAGATTTAACATGCGCTCTATGTTGCCATCCTCCCACCCTACTGTGATCATATCAAGTACCCTCGACTTTAAATCAGCAAGGTTATGATTACAAACCTTCCAATGTCTAACCAAGGGAGATACCTCACTGCTAGTGTTGACCCGGGATTTATGCTCCGTTAAGCCTACCTTTATTGCCTGAGTAGTACGGCCAACATATAGTTTTGGGCAGGGACATTGGATCAGATAGATGACATGATCCGAATTGCAGTTCGTGTGATATTTTGTTATATATATTTTTCCCCCGAGGTGGGATGAGTCCAGCTTTCCCCAGCCATAACATAAGGACACCTTTGGCACCGCCCGCAAGGAACATGACACCCCACGGTGCGGGTTTTCACATCTCTAAAGATATAATGCCCAACACTTTCACCTAAATTTTTTCCCCCACGATAAGAACAAATAGGGTTTTCAGTTAGGATGGGAATGGCCAGTTGGGCAATATGCCAATGCCTACAAATGATCCATGCAATTTCTTGAGCCAGACTAGAAAAGCATTGCACAAACACTACTGTTTCAGTTTCCCAATTACTGCTATTAGACTTAGTTAGTAATAGTAATTCCCTTTGGGCGTACTTGGCTCTCTTATATGCTTTTTGGACCACATCTGGGGGGTATCCCCGGTTGTAAAAACGTTGTTTCATCTCTCTTGCCTGGAATCAAAACTCATCCAGAGAGTGACATTCTTCGCAGCCGTAAAACTGGCTAACCGGGAGGTTTTGTTTTAGTCCCTTAGGGTGAAAGCTATGAAAATGTAGGAGACTATTTCGATCTGTCTCCTTACGATGAATAGAAGTTATTAGCTTCCCTCCAGATTTCATAATTTTTAAGTCCAAAAAGGTAATTTCATCTTGATGAGCTGTCATCGTGAATTGTATGTTCTCATCCACCTTGTTCAACCATGTCACAAAGCTTAACAATTCCTCCATGGTAGCAGACCACACACAAAAAATGTCGTCCAGAAACCTCTTCCAGATCTTCACTTTCATAAACTGTTCATTTTTATATAAGAACATAAGAAATGCCTCTACTGGGTCAGACCCGAGGTCCATCGTGCCCAGCAGTCCGCTCACGCGGCGGCCCAACAGGTCCAGGACCTGTGCAGTAATCTTCTATTTGTACCCCTCTATCCCCATTTCCAGTAGGAATTTGTCCAATCCTTTCTTGAACCCCAGTACTGTACTCTGCCCTATTACTTCCTCTGGGATCGTATTCCAGGTGTCCACCACACGTTGGGTAAAGAAGAACTTCCTAGCATTTGCTATGAATCTGTCCCCTTTCAACTTTTCCGAATGCCCTCTTGTTCTTTTATTATTCGAAAGTTTGAAGAATCTGTCCCTCTCTACTCTCTCTATGCCCTTCAAGATCTTGTAAGTCTCTATCATATCCCCTCTAAGTCTCCCCTTCTCCAAGGAAAAGAGACCCAGTTTCTCCAATCTCTCAGCATATGACAGGTTTTCCATACCTTTTATCAGATGTGTCGCTCTCCTCTGAACCCTCTCGACTAACGCCATATCATTCTTAAGGTACGGCGACCAATATTGGACGCAGTACTCCAAATGCGGGCGCACCATCGCCCGATACAAAGGCAGGATAACTTCTTTCGTTCTGGCAGTAATACCCTTTTTGATTAAACCAAGCATTCTGTTTGCTCTCTTAGCGGCCGCTGCACACTGTGCCGACGGCTTCATTGTCATGTCCACCATTACCCCCAAGTCCCTTTCCTGGGTACTCTTATTCAATAACATCCCTCCCATTGTATAGTTGTACCTCGAGTTTCTGCTCCCTACATGTAATACTTTACATTTCTCAATGTTGAACTTCATCTGCCATTTCGCCGCCCATTCTTCTAATTTGTTCAAGTCCCTTTGCAATTCTTCGCAGTCCTCTGTAGTCTGAGCTCCATTAAATAGTTTGGTGTCGTCCGCAAATTTTATTATCTCGCACTTCGTCCCTGTTTCTAGATCATTTATGAAGATATTAAATAGCAGCGGCCCGAGCACCGAGCCCTGCGGGACACCACTCGTGACCCTCCTCCAGTCGGAGTAGTGACCCTTCACTCCTACCCTTTGTTTTCTACCCTCCAACCAGTTTCTGATCTATCTATGTACGTCTCCTTCCACCCCATGGTTCTTCAGTTTCCGGAGTAGACGTTCATGGGGCACCTTGTCAAAGGCTTTTTGGAAATCTAGATATATGTTATCTATGGGGTCTCCTTTGTCCATCCGTTTGTTGATCCCTTTGAAGAAGTGCAATAAGTTCGTTAGGCATGATCTTCCCTTGCAGAAACCATGCTGGCTGGTTATCAGAAGTTCATGTTTTTCAAAATGTTGATCGATGTTTTCTTTTATCAGTGCTTCTGCCATTTCCCCCGGAACCGAAGTCAGGCTCACCAGTCTGTAGTTTCCCGGGTCACCTCTTGATCCCTTTTTAAAGATGGGCGTAACGTTGGCTATCTTCCAATCATCCGGGATCTCGCCTGTTTTCAGGGATAAGTTGCAAATTTGCTGCAGTAGTTCTGCTATCTCCTCCTTTAATTCCTTCAGAACCCTTGGATATATGCCATCCGGACCCGGGGATTTGTCAGTTTTTAGTTTTTCTATCTGCCTACAAACGTCCTCAAGGCTCACTTCTATGGATGTTAATTTTTCTGCCTGACTTCCGTTGAAGAATTGCTCAGGTTCCGGTATGTTGGACGTGTTTTCATTTGGAGAAGAACATGTTAAGCCTTTCTGCCACTACCTTCTCCTCCTTCACCACTCCCTTCCTGTCTCCGTCGTCCAGCGGTCCCACTTCCTCTCTAGCCGGCTGCTTCCCTTTAACATATCTGAAGAATGGTTTGAAATTTCTTGCTTCCCTGGCTAGCCTCTCTTCATACTCTCTTTTGGCTTTCCGAACCTCACAGTGACATTCTTTTTGATGCTTCTTGTGCTCTTTCCAGTTCCCCTCAGTTTTGTCCTTTTTCCATTTCTTGAATGATTTTTTATTTTTGCCTATCGCTTCCTTCACTGTTTTGGTTATCCACGCCGGGTCTTTTGTTTGATTCTTTTTGCACCCCTTCCTGAATCTGGGGATATACAGATTTTGCACCTTGCTCACCATGTCCCTGAAGAAGGACCAGGCATGATTTACCGTTAGCCATGTTTTGGAAGTGTTCCTAAGTTTCTTCCTTACCAATTCCCTCATTGCTTCGTAGTTTCCTTTCCTGAAGTTAAAGGTTGTCGCAATGGATCTCTTGCCTTTTGACACTCCTACCTCAACTTTGAACTTGATCATATTATGATCGCTGTTTCCCAACGGTCCCACTACTTCTACTTCCTTTGCAGGTCCCCTTAACCCATTTAGGATTAGATCCAGAGTGGCATTTCCTCTCGTCGGTTCTCTAACAAGCTGTTCCATGAAGCAATCCTGTGTAGCTTCCTGGAATTTAGTCTCCCTAGCGCATTTCGAGCTTCCACAATAAGAACAAATAGGGTTTTCAGTTAGGGTGGGAATGGCCAGTTGGGCAATATGCCAATGCCTACGAATGATCCGTGCAAAGACCATCAACATCAACTGATGATGATCATGTTGAACAAGTGTTTTTCCTCCCTAAATTCATAAAATTTGAGAAGCCCTATTGTCTCCATGCGAGATTCGCCTTTGGAACCTCTCTCTAAGTTCTTGGACATTTTCTTGCAAAAAGAAGTAATGGATATTACATCTCGAGTAAAAGATACCACTCATATGTTGGAAATGTTAGCGGAGATCCAGGGTGTGGAATCCTCCTGGTTCTTTGTTACACTAGACGTCACATCATTATATACCATGATCCCCACAGATATGGCTTTGACTTGTTACAAGGTGTCCTTGAGAGACAGAAAGTAAGATTTAATATCCCGGTATCCTTTTTGATGGAATTAGCCCACTTGGTCTTGAAAAAAAGTTATTTTTGGTTCAACCAGCACTTTTACCTCCAGATGCATGGGATAGAAATGAGGGCCTTGTTGGCCACTTTATACATGGAAAGGAAAAGGAGGACAGCAAAATACCAGGATCTAAAGTGCATATATGCTAATGCAAGGAGCCTAAGAAACAAAATGGGGGAACTAGAAGCCTTGGCCAACGCAGAAGACATCGACATCTTTGGAATCTCTGAAACATGGTGGAATGAGGAAAGTAAATGGGATACAGCACTACCGGGATACAAGCTCTATCGCCAGGACAGATCAGGACAAAAAGGAGGTGGAATAGCTCTATACAAAAAAGAAGGCATACAATCCACAAAAATGGACACAGCAGAGACGGCCAGCAAGCTGGAATCTCTATGGGTTAAAATACCGGGAAGGAAAGGGCTTGAAATAAAGATGGGCCTATTTTATCGCCCACCCAAGCAAACCAGAGATATCGATGAGGAAATGGAAGCCGAGATGAAGCAAGAATGCAAAAGTGGCAACACGATTATTATGGGAGACTTCAACTACCCTGGCGGAAATATACATTTTAGGAGTGTACAGGTCATTGAAGTTGGCAGAAATATACATGGGTGTACAGGAGGAAGGTCATATTTATTTACAGGCAAAAATAGGAAAAAAATACAGGTCCTTGAAGTAACAGGTTAGGAGAGTACAATAAGAAGGAGTAGGTGGAGATTTACGTGCATTGATGGGAGTTGAAGAAGTGTAAGAGGGTGTGTTAAGGGTTATGTCCGTGGAATAAGTGTTTTTGAGTTTTTTCCTGAAGTCAAGATAGGTGGCTATGGAGTAAGTCACCTAGAGTATTGTGGTCTGATTTTCAGGTCAAACTCGGTCGGTCGTATGTTGGATTGTTTTAACCTTTTGGTAGTTTGGCGGGATCCTTGGTGGATAAGGTTGCAGTACTCCAGCGAGCTTTTGGATGAGTGCTGGTAATAATAGACTATATGATATAAAATCGAGGTATGGTTTTATTGTCCGTAGTTTTCATACTAGGTAGAGGAAATTTACTAAGATGTCAGTGTGGGCATCATATGCCAGTTCAGGATCTAGGGTCACTATTAGGAATTTATGGAAGGGTTAAGTGGAAAGTTCCTCCCTTGACAGGTTCCAGTCGTAGCGATATCATCATGTATACATAGGTCATGGCCTTGTGTAGACACGTATAGGGTAAACAGGATAAGATTGATAGTTCTTTGTATCTGTGTTGGGGTGGCTATAAATATTTTAGTTTCAGGGTTTAGTGTTGTGGATGTTTTGTCCATCGTGCTATCTGATCGATGCTGGATGCAATGAAGTATATGGTTTTGGTATAAATGATATCATCATGTATAAGTATGTTATGGCCTTGTGTAGACACGTATAGGGTAAACAGGATAAGTGATAGTGTGGAGCCTTGGGAGTAGACTGGTTCACTGATGACCGGGTGTGGCCTTTGAACCAATTTGATGCATATAACATCTAGAGAGTTCAGTAGTATTAGGGGACTAGTGCTTGATTCCCAAGACTGAGCACGCGGCCAACAGTGCGGTAGTTTGATCCGGATGGCAATATCAGTTAGATATCTTTCTGCGCGTTGCTGAACTGAACACTCACTTGTCAAGGTGCGGCGTAGGAGGTGAGGCAAGCCAAAGAACGCTATTTACAACCTTCCTGAGGTCTTCACCACACTCCTCGGTGGCGCTTTGTGCGGGACTTTTGCGGGAGGTTGATGTTAAGCACAGTCGTTTGGTTTTGATCTACTCTTGTGCACGGGCACTGTCACACACTGCATTCTAGGATGGGTAGCACACGTCATATTATCCCAACAGGATTGCTTCTCAATGTTGTCTGTCTATTATTCCGTCTTAAGTCCATAGAGGATGCGTGTTCTATCTGCTGATTTCCGTGGGCTATTTAGACAAGGCAGTGGTGGAACCAGCTCCGCCAGCTGCTGTCGGCCCACAGCCATGGGCGCTCATTAATTAGCTTCCTTGATCATGTTAGTGGTCCATTACTCGGTAGCATCTCTGAGGCGAGGGGTTAGAGGAGCACTCATATGTGGTGGTGTGCCAATTCTTACCATATACAGAGGGTGATCTGACGAACTGGATTGACATCACTGAAGGACATCGCTGACGGACATCACTGGCAGCATACGTCATGTATTAACTGTTTTAGTTTTCCTCAGAAGGTTTCTTTTTCTTCATCAGCTACATTGCCATGATACCATCATTTGCCACCCGTAGTGGCTTGATACCTCATTATCTGAGACCTTTAGACTTGGTGCTTGTACCAGCTCAGTTAATTTCACCCGACAGGAGCCCACAAAAAGGTAAGAGGTTGAGGCCATTGCTCATATGGATGTAGAGTAGGGCAAGGGTAGAGCTGTAGTACTTGTCTGCCAAACTGTGTGGTGAGGGCCTCAGCTGTATGCCTGGTGGGGACCCGAGATAAGCGAGGTTTCACTATCCCAGGTTGTGGCAGAAAGAATCCTAGTGGGGTCATAGGCACAGCATACAGATAAGGAAGAACACTGAGTTACAGTTGTTGATAGCAAAAGCTGTGGTGATGAATAGCCTTGCAAAAGCAAGTGAAGTAAGCACTCAGAGGCTTGCTTGTCTCCCAGCTTGGACGGTGGGGAGGCTGTGTGACAGGCTACCAGTGCGAGCCATTCCATACTCAGTAGGAGTGGATTTAGGCAGTATCCAGGAGATAAGGGTGCCCAAGGGGGGCAGGAAATTAGTAGACACCGGACTGGTAGTAACCCTACCTGAGGGATGTTATGGACGCATTGCGCCGAGGTCGGGTTTAGCGCTCCAGCATGAAATACACATAGGAGCTGGAGTTATTGACCTGGATTTCCAGGGTTCCCTAAAGATTCTGGTAATGAATTTAGGGGAGAAAGAATACAAAATAAAAGAGGGAGATTGGGTGGCCCAACTTATATGCGAGCGAGCAGTTATTCCCGAGCTGGCTGAAGAAGAAATAAACTCAACCACTCTAAAAGGCAAAAAGTCCTCTTCTACAAGACAATATCAACCGCAATAGGTGAGGACTCCAGTAGAAATCAATCCTTGCTGATTATAGTACCGCTCTCAGAACCCTGTGATGTCCTAACACAATAGTGTTTGGAACCATATTACCAGGTAAATGATGTCTTTCATTGAGTCGGTAAGTTGTGTGCAAAAAACCACAAACATGCAGCAAGCTCATAAAAAGTGCTAAATGTAAATATAATAAATATGCTAAAAGTTATATCAAAACATTTTTTTGCACTTATCTTTCACAGAGCTGGCTTGTAGTGCATAATTGTTCGTGCATGGCTAAACGCCCAACGGGACCCGTTTCACCACAAATAAAGGGCTTCTTCAGGGGTCATGCGTTTAGAAACTGCAAATGAACAACAAAAACAAAAATATATAAGTAAATTATCTAAATAAATATCTAACCAAACAAAAACTTCTTCTACATAAATGAGACGGGTGTGCTTACTGTGCAATCGTATTGACGTTGACACAAAAATGGCGCTGGCGAAATACAGATGCCACACATGCGCCTTATATTGTCTTCTGAAAACATCACGTGCGCATGCTCATGCAAGTGTAAATCAACATTACAAAAAAATATATTAAAAAATATACAAAAAATGAATTAGAAAAAACGTTAGAAAAACATTAGAAAAAACATTTGAATGAACATTAGAAAAAGGAATACCAATCAATACCAGAATTCAACCCATTCGGTTTGATCGTGTTTAATCGAAATATCCAACGGGACTCTCGCTGATGCAACCTACGTTGCCTATTGCCCCCTCTCGCATACTGTTCCTCTTTGTCAATCCCAAAACTTATTAAATCGGAAAAAGCATGGTTCATCCTGATACAATGTTCAGCTAGGGGTGCATTACGTTTAAAACATTTGATGTTTGACTTATGTTCCCCCAGCCTCGTCTTCAAAGATCTTGTGGACATCCCTACATATAACTTGTTGCACGGGCACCGGATCACGTAAACAATGTGATCCGTAGAGCACGTTAAAAAATGTTTAATTTTAAAGATCTTCCCATCCAAAGGATTAATGAATTCATTCTGAGTGACCGTGATGCCACAAATGCTGCAATGTCCACATTTGAAGAAACCGACCACCGGAGAAATTGGAGGCTTGACAATGTCACAGACGGTCGGAGACAATATGTCTCTTAAATTCTTATTCCTAGAAAAAGCTATTCTAAGATGTACATCTTCAAACAAAGGATTAGTCTCCATAATTTTCCAATTCTCTTTCAGAATATGAGCAATGCAATTCCCATCAGTAGAATAACGGAGGGCACACGTCATAATGGAGTCATCTGATGTCACTGCTTCTGATTTCTTATGAAATAGCCACTCCTTATGATAATGTTTAGTGCGCTTCAAAGCTCTTTTCAACGTTCTTTTCAGGATAACCTCTATCCACGAATTTTACTGTCCATTCTTTAGTTCTTTTTTTATATGTTTCCTTAGATGAACAGTTCCTTTTTAATCTCAAAAACTGAGAAAAAGGAAGATTGTTTCTTAGACTGAGGGGATGACAACTGCGATAATCTAAGAACATATTTCTGTCAGTGGGTTTGGTAAAAACGTCAAATTCAAAATGATCTCCTCTTTGAAAAATACACAGATCCAAAAACTCAATCTTGGAACCAGACCAACTCATAGTAAAATTCAAATTGCTATCGCAGCTGTTAAGCCACCGAAGGAAATCCTGAAGACGCTCTTCTCCTCCTTTCCACAAAACTAGAATGTCATCAATGTATCTGTGCCAACTGTACAGTTCTTCATTGAAAGGGGAATGATCAACCCAACATGACTCAAAATCCGCCATGTAAAGGTTAGCAACCGAGGGGGCAAACACCGCCCCCATTGCTACCCCTTTTCGTTGTCTATAATACAGTTGATTGTATATAAAGAAATTCTCTTTCATTGTGATTTCTGCAAGTTTTGCTAAAAATTCCGTGGGAATGACTTGTGGTCTTTCTCGCTTGTCCAAAACCCCCGTGATGATATTCAAAGCGGCGTCCTGGGGAATGGAAGTATACAACGCCGGTGGTTGGTTTCTTCAAATGTGGACATTGCAGCATTTGTGGCATCACGGTCACTCAGAATGAATTCATTAATCCTTTGGATGGGAAGATCTTTAAAATTAAACATTTTTTAACGTGCTCTACGGATCACATTGTTTACGTGATCCGGTGCCCGTGCAACAAGTTATATGTAGGGATGTCCACAAGATCTTTGAAGACGAGGCTGGGGGAACATAAGTCAAACATCAAATGTTTTAAACGTAATGCACCCCTAGCTGAACATTGTATCAGGATGAACCATGCTTTTTCCGATTTAATAAGTTTTGGGATTGACAAAGAGGAACAGTATGCGAGAGGGGGCAATAGGCAACGTAGGTTGCATCAGTGAGAGTCCCGTTGGATATTTCGATTAAACACGATCAAACCGAATGGGTTGAATTCTGGTATTGATTGGTATTCCTTTTTCTAATGTTCATTCGAATGTTTTTTCTAATGTTTTTCTAACGTTTTTTCTAATTCATTTTTTGTATATTTTTTTATATATTTTTTAATATATTTTTTTGTAATGTTGATTTACACTTGCATGAGCATGCGCACGTGATGTTTTCAGAAGACAATATAAGGCGCATGTGTGGCGTCTGTATTTCACCAGCGCCATTTTTGTGTCAACGTCAATACGATTGCACAGTAAGCACACCTGTCTCATTTATGTAGAAGAAGTTTTTGTTTGGTTAGATATTTATTTAGATAATTTACTTATATATTTTTGTTTTTGTTGTTCATTTGCAGTTTCTAAACGCATGACCCCTGAAGAAGCCCTTTATTTGTGGTGAAACGAGTCCCGTTGGGCATTTAGCCATGCACGAACAATTATGCACTACAAGCCAGCTCTGTGAAAGATAAGTGCAAAAAAATGTTTTGATATAACTTTTAGCATATTTATTATATTTACATTTAGCACTTTTTATGAGCTTGCTGCATGTTTGTGGTTTTTTGCACACAACTTACCGACTCAATGAAAGACATCATTTACCTGGTAATATGGTTCCAAACACTATTGTGTTAGGACATCACAGGGTTCTGAGAGCGGTACTATAATCAGCAAGGATTGATTTCTACTGGAGTCCTCACCTATTGCGGTTGATATTGAAGAAGAAATAAGTCAGGACACAGCTCGAGGGGAGCATGGATGGGGCTCCTCAGACTCAAAGAAAAGGGCAGGAGAGGTACCAATGCCCAAAATTGTCCTCTCACGGTTAGGGGAAGGACCCTCTAAGGAGTCTGAAAGGGAAAGGACTAATAGAGTCTTAAGTAGGGGGGTATGTGACAGGGAAGCTCCTGTCATGGTCAAAAAGAATGCTAGGCCAGTCCAGAATGCAGCCGTTAAACCTGCAAGCACAAGAATAAAGCAAGGACACCCTGCTGTCAGCCCTAATTTGGCACAGACAGAAAGGAAGGAGAAAAGGCAGGTGATGTCACAACCAAGAATTCAAGCAGGGAGGGAACTTAAACCTGAATCAATTCCCTATTACTCCTTTCCCAGAGCTAGGGAGAAACATGAAACCAACTCAGAAGGGGGTGGAGTCAGCAGGGTTGGAAGGCTCAAATAGGAAACCTGCAGGAGAATCAAGGAAGCTCAGCTGGCCCTGATTGGCGGAGCCAGGCAGCACACAGAGATCAGAGCTTCCTCACTTCTCCTAATCCCCAGCAAGGAAAGTTTGCAGGAGACCAACCCACGGGGAAAAGAAGTTTGCCTCCTGGGAAGTATAGTACTGTACCCAGTAAGCCTTGGGAAGAATGGCTGGGAGTTTACCCTAATGAGGGAAACGTTTCAAGAAAGCTGGCAAGCATGTAGAGAGGGGGATGGGAGGTACAGCCTGAAATGAGTGCCTGGATGAAAAGCCCTGGTTCCCTAGATACTGAATGGGAAATGTGTAGTAAGGGGGATCCAGAGGAGAGTGTGTTTGGGGAGGACATGGACATAGAAGGGGGCAATGTATGAGTGTTCCATCCATTCCATGTAAGAAGTCCAGTCCTTACCCTTTTGAACTGAGTCAGAGCAGGGCTATAAGCAGTGCCAAGGCAGCCGTGCCTAATTAGGGAGGAAGGTGCCTTTAAACCTCATTCTGCCAAGTCTCCCACAAGAACTAGGGATAAGGACGATAGGGGCATAATCAGGTGGGGCTGAAGACCTTTGGTACAGGGAGGCTTGCCCCGCACAGCCTGTAAGACAGAGCTGTGAACGTCCTTTAAGGGGACAGCGTGGTGAAGAGGAAGTTAGTACAAGAGAAGATATTTCTGCAGTTCCACTCTTATTGAAGAGATATGTGAAGCAATAAAGAAAGCTGACACCTGCAGTGCTCAGCAGTGCTCTAATGAACTGTGGCGGAGAAAGGCCAGTATCCCTGGGAGGGGGATAATCGGGGACAGTAGATGGACTAAGGAAACATAGGTTTTTTTCTTGGCTTTGTTTTGTTAAGGACAGTCTAGTCCCAGAACTAAAGCCTGTGTGAGCTTCATGGACTTAAGAATAAGAAAATTGCCTAACTGATATCGGGGAGATATAATTCCTCATTTTTTGTTTGTGGTTGAACTTTCCTTTTGGAGCATCAATAAACCTGGTGAAGTTTTCCTAGGAATCCGTTGTCCGGGTTTTCCTTTGACCAGCCACATAAGGCGCACAATAAAATCTTACCTGCAGTCCGAGCCGGGTTTCCCACTTGCTCGGGGCCAGGCCCGGCCACAATATATATATATATATATATATATATATATATATATAAAATGCTCAGGTGAATGAATATGATGATATACATTGGTATCTAAATTGTGCATGGTGAAAGTTTTGTATGTTGGTATTTGCTGTTTGTAGATGATGTTGTAGTAGGGCATTTACAAGCTGCGGCCATTAATAAATCCACATATTGTCGAAGAACAGCATGTCTGTGTAATACTTGCAAGGTATTGAGAGTGGGTGGGAGGCAACAAGTGCTGAGTGCCAATTTTGATAACACCTATGCTTTCATAAAGTACTGGCGACATTAAAGAAACAGAACTTACACATCTTATGACAAAACTTTCAGCAGTTGATTCAAGGCTCAAAGTGCTTGAAAGTAAACATCAAACATTAGATGGCATTGCTTCACATCAAAACTAAGACCAGAAAGTCTTGCAGCATTTTGAGGCAGCTTTGGAAGATCTCAGTAACAGAAGCCAGCATAACAATTTATGGATTACTGGCTTGCCAGAGCTGACCAAAGCATCATATCTCTCTTTTTTATAACCTTTTCCATTTTTAAATCAAGCATTACAACTTGAAAGATCAGAAGCAATTCAAAAGTAGAAATCACAGAAGTGTATACATAACAATGTACTCTATTTAGTCCACCATTATTTGAAATCAAGTAAAGAAATTAGCCCCCTATTTTACTAAAGTGCGTTAACCAATTTAGTGCACATACACTGATTTAACACACACTAAATGCTAATGTGCCAATAGAATATAATGTAATGTAATGTAATTTATTTCTTATATACCGCTACATCCGTTAGGTTCTAAGCGGTTTACAGAAAATATACATTAAGATTAGAAATAAGGAAGGTACTTGAAAAATTCCCTTACTGTCCCGAAGGCTCACAATCTAACTAAAGTACCTGGAGGGTAATAGAGAAGTGAAAAGTAGAGTTAGAGGAAAAATAAAAATAAAATAAACATTTTAACAAGACAGCATTGATCTAAATACTTTGGAAGGTAGAAGAGAGGAGAGAAAGGAATAGAAGCAGAAGGGGGAGCCGTTGAACAGTAGAATTCTGGAGAAATTTAAATGAAAGAAATAGAACAAAACAAAGACAAAAGGCAAAACAATAGATAAGATTAAAGATAAATCATAAGCTGGAAAGAAAAATAAAATAAAACTTTGTCTTCAATCCACGGTTTCAGCGTCAGTGATGAAGTGGAGCAAGTAAGTTTAGGAGGAGCGATTGACGTTTCCAGAAAGGGCGCTTTAGCATTTAGTGTGTGCTAATCAGTGTATGCATGCTAAATCAGTTAGCGTGCGCTAAATCGGTTAGTGCACCTTAGTTAAAGGACTCCTCAATCTCAATAAACTAGAAGCAATATTTTATATTGGAGTAGCTGCAACAGATAACCCATCTTACAGCCAGATGGCAGGACATTTATCATTGACTAAGATGCCAAACCTTCTTTTGGTCCTATAAAATCTAACAGCTGTTTGGGCTCAAAGAAAGAAAATTATTATTTTGATAAGAAATAACATTTTGCCAGAAATTTGACCAAAAAATGTAGCCCCAAGAGCAAGGACTCTTGGTCGCAAGGCCAAGAACTCCTTCCTTTTCTTCTGGATTTTCTGAGCCAAATCTGGAAAAATTCTAACATTTGAACCCAAAAACTTATCATTAATGTGACAGAAATACAAATGAAAAATATCTTCCCTATCACTTTCCAAAGCTAATGTCAACAACAAATTGGTGCTGTCTGTTACCACCCCAAGGGTGCTTTCCAAAAATAAAGACAAATTCATATCAATAGCTTTATCATTAGGTTTTTCAGTAGGAGTGGATTCCCCTTGAGGTCTCTTAATGTCCAAATAATAAGTTCTAACAATTGGAGGCAGGTTTTCTAATGGGATGGCAAGAACCTCTTGAAAATATTTTCTTTTCATCTGTAAAGGTGAGATGATGGGACATTTAGGAAAGTTCAAAAACCTTAAGATATTCTTTCTGAGTGAATTTTCAAAATTCTCCAACTTATGGGAAATAAAGGGTCTTTCTTTAAACATTTCCATTTGGACAGTCTTTATTGCCTTTAAATTTTCCTCTTGTTTCTCTAATTTCTCACTTAAATTAGATAGTCACATACCTTGCTGCTCTACCTTGGAATAGATAGTCCCATAATTAGTTTTAATTACTGAAAGACTCAATTGAAGGTTAGCATCCATGATAGATATGACCTGCCAGAGCACTTCCATATCTATTTCTTCTGGACTTTTCAGCTCCCCAAAACTGATATTATTCCCTCCAGAAGCACCTCTTACCTCTCCTTCTGTGGTGCTGGGGGATATCTGGCAAAAATCATTGACACCATCCTCCTGAGGCTCCAGTGCTGGTGTCCCTCCTCTGCTAGAGTATAGCCTTCCCTCACCAGGCAGCTGAGCTCCTGCACCTCCCTGAACCAAACCACTTCTGTGTTGGGGAGGGATTGACCTTTGCTATGGACTCAGTGACACCCAGGCAGCTCTTATGCTAAATTCCACCAAAGACTCCGGGCTCACCCCCAAGGTAGGATAGTTCTCCTCAAACTAGTGGGCAAAAGCACTTGTAATTGTTGATTTTATCAAGCACTAATGGGTCCCAAGCACTGGAAGATTAGGACAGGCAGTTCCTTTCCTCTTTCCCATTTTAAATGGGAGAAATTAACTAAGAAAAACCCTTGTGGTTTGCTGTGCCCGTTCAAGTATCTATCCTCCAAAGAATCAGATCCCATCCCTAACTTAAAGTAAACTCCTAACTTAAAGTAGGAGCACCAGACAACACAGAACACCACACTACTCAATACTAGACAAACGCAACACAATTAGGAGTAGGTACAAAGCGAAACATATTACAAGGGCATAAAGAAGTAGCAAGCAGCAGGCAGAGAAGAATACACACACTCACACAAGCACAAAGGAACCAGTGAAATAAAAAAGAGTACTCCAAAAAGGCAGACAGCAATGGAAGCAGAGGGAATCCAGAAGATGAGCTTTCTAGTGTTCTGCATGGTCTGTCATATGTACAACTACCTCCTCTTGGGAAGACAGTCATATGTATACAGTCGATGTCAGGAGCTGAAAAACTTGAAGAAAGAAGTCAAGCGACTAAAGGACAAGATACAGGAACTGAAAGGACTTCACATCACAGAGGATCCAATTAGGACAGCTGAGGACTTCATGAGAGAGAAACACATCGAGGAAGAAATCAGGAAACTCGAGGAATTCATTGAGGAAGCCTACAGGAGACAGGTGGAAGAGAATGAACTTCAGAAGACAGATGAAGTTACACCAACATGGAAGGGAGAACAAGAGAAGGATGACTTCGAAGTAGACGCCCACAGAGGAAAACTACAGGAAGGGGAGGAAAGGGCAAGTCGATGCCCAGAAGAAGAAGCAGCGAAGCACTTCAAGGACATTGACCAGCGACCAAAGCGAAAATTGAAGAAGTGAAAGTCTGCGATCCTAGTGGGAGACTCAATCCTAAGGAATGTAGACAGCCACATAGCAGGTGGGAGAGAGGATCAACTAGTGACCTGTCTCCAAGGAGCGAGAACAAAGGACATTGTGGACAAAATTGGAGAGATCCTGGAAGGAGCAGAGATGGAAGAGACTGCAGAAATGATCCACATTGGGACAAATGATGTCAGCAGGAGAGACTACAGAAGAAGTGCACTGATAGAACAGTTCACGATTCTGGGAAGGAAGTTGAAGATGAGGACCCAGAAGATAGCGTTCTGAGATCCTACCAGTACCGAGGGCAGATGTGAAAAGGCAGACAGAACTACAATCAATAAATGCTTGGATGAGGAGATGATATGAGGAAGAGGGATTCCACTTCATGAGGAACTGGACAACGTTTTGGGGTAAGAGCAAGCTCTACAGAAGAGATGGACTGCACCTGAGCGCAGTCGGAACTAGACTTCTAGCAAGCAATGCCAGGAGAGGAATAGAACAGGCTTTAAACTAAGAAGAAGGGGAAAGCCGACCAAGTGTCGACGGTTCAGAAGAAGGTATTCCGCAAAGAAACTAAGGGAGAAAAATGTTGGGAAGAAACAAAAGGCAAAACACATGAATTGACTAACCCAGAAGACGAGGATAAAAGGATTGCAGCACAAGAGAAGAAAATAAAATTCGAAGCACAGGGAAAGGAAATGAAGACAAAAAAATACCAGGACCTAAATTGCATATATACTAATGCAAGGAACCTAAGGAACAAAATGGGGGAATTAGAAGTCATGGCCAAAACTGAGAACATAGACATCATTGGGGTCTCCGAAACATGGTGGAATGAAGAAAACAAATGGGATACAGCACTGCCGGGGTACAAACTCTATCGCCAGGACAGGTCAGGTCAGAAAGGAGGAGGAATAGCCCTATACATAAAAGAAAGCATACACTCGACCAGAGTGGACACAGCGGCAATGACCAACTATTTGGAATCACTATGGGTTAAAATACTGGGAAGGAAAGGGCTCGAGATAAAAATGGGCCTGTACTATTTTCCACCTGGGCAAACCAAAGCCATCGATGAAGAAATGGAAGCCGAGATGAAGCGAGAATGCAAAAGTGGTAACACGATTATTATGGAAGACTTCAACTATCCTGGGATAGACTGGAGTCTTGGAAGCTCAAAATGCTCCAGAGAGACCAGATTCCTGGAGGCTCTATAGGATTGCTTCATGGATCAACTTGTAAGAGAATGCCACTCTGGATCTAATCCTAAATGGGCTAAGAGGACCTGCGAAGGAAGTGGAAGTAGTGGGACCATTGAGAAACAGTGATCACAATATGATCAAGTTCAAAGTTGAAGTAGGAATACCGAAGGGAAAGAGAACCATAGCAACAACTTTTAACTTCAAGAAAGGAAACTACAAAGCGATGAGAGTAATGGTAAGGAAGAAACTTAGGAACACCTCAAAGAAATGGCAGACTGCAGAGCAATATATCATAATATATAATATTCCACTCTATTTTGGAGGTGCATCTATAGAGTCATATTACATAAGACACCTACTCTTAATTCTCTATTCAGGAAAAGGCCTCAGAATTGGAGCCTACGCACAGTCTTATCATCGACTGAAAGGTCAGCAAAGTTTTTACTGCTCCATGCTCCAGTCATTGGCCAAAAAACCTGAAATCTATATTTATTCTTAACGTCTTAATTTTTTATTTTTTTCTTATTTTTTATAACTTAAACTATATCTTAAAATATCATTCAGCATTTCAAACTACTAGAGATGCACTGATCCATTGATTTGAAAAACATTTGACAGTTGATTACTTATCACAATCAATGTTTGTTCAGTGTTTGTTCTACAATGCCGTTCAGTGTTTGTTCTAGAATGCCGACATTAAGAATAAATATAGATTTCAGGTTTTCTTTGATAACTTGGGGAATAAGTACTGTTTCATTTTGTATTACAGTTCTAAATTCATACAATGGAGTTGCTGGTTAATTTTATTGTATCTCAGTTTGCTTGTCTGTATTTGCTGGTTTGTGAGATACCTGATTTGACTCCCCATATGTTTTCTTACCCTCAAATTTGGCATTAATAGGAGGGTTTGGAAAGGGGACGCAAGGGTGAGCATATGAGAGTGGGGAAGGGTTGGGGTTTTTCTTTTTTGAAGGTATATGTGAGGTTGGTGTGTGAATAGGCATGCCATGACTGGATATTTCAATCTGTTCAGGAAAGATCTAGAAGGTCAATATTTGCTCAGCTTTGATAGAACTCCTATACTACAACAAACTAACTCCTATAACTACAACAAACTAACATTCCAGTTTAATTCATTGCTCACTGAGAGTATGGGGTTGCTTTTTTATAAAGATAGTGCTTTTTATTATGAAGGGAAAAACAGGGTGGGTCAGATCCAAGGTTAAGATCCAAGCAATTAAGAAAGGCGATCAGGTGTTAGTATTACCTAAGGATTTACTCCAGAAATTTTAAGATTCTTATACTATCCTCTACACCTCTGGAGTATTATCTTCTAGTGAGGCTACTTTGATCATTCTTTATACTATTTCCCCCTACTTTTATGTAGAGTCAGCATGATGCAATAAATAGTTCTCTCCTGCATTCAGAAATTGTATCAACTATCAAATATTTAAAACCTAGGAAGGCTCCTGGAAATGATGGCTTCTCTGGAGACTTTTATAAAGCCTTTTCTGATATCCTAGCACCTAAATTGGCCACTTTGTACCAGACCTTTTTAGATGGCAACTATAGTGCAGGTTCTTTTACAGAAGCCACAATGACTACATTTCCAAAACCAGGGAGGAATGCCCTTTACACCAAGAATTACAGGCCAATATCCTTAAAAAATTATGATTGTAAAATCTATTCCAAAGTCCTAGTGATTAGATTGGCTGCTGTTTTGCCCACTTTTGATTAGTACTTCTCAATGTGGTTTTATCCAAGGCCATATGGTCTTGTATAATACACATGTAATTTGCCATGTACAACAATTGGTACAAAAAAAGCAATCCTGTTTGTGTCATGACATTTGATGCAAAAAAAAAGCATTTGATTTAGTAGAATGCAAATTTCTTTTTGAAACATTAGCTTGGTTTAGCTTGGGAAATAATTTTATATCCATGGTTAATATACTGTATTACTGACTTCTTGCAAAGTTCTTGTTGAAGGCCACTATTCGCCTGCCTTTTCATTGACTATAGAGATGAGGCATGAGTCCCATTGTCCCCTTTACTTTATGATTTGGTGTTAGAATCTCTACTACTTACAATTCAAAATACTGCATCTGTTAAAGGAATCTCTATAGGAAATACTACTGTAAGATTAGATGCCTTTGCTGAAGATGTCTTGCTACATAGGCAGCAGAATGCTTTTTTGTTTTGGGAGCACCACAAGCTCCACCCCAGATCCTGCCCAATCTATGCCCCAGACCCTCTCCCCCATAATATTACTAATTGTAATATCATTTTTCCATTCATTTTTCATATATACACAATATAATCTTATTAACAATACATAATGGTTAACCACAAAATTAAACTACATAAAGCACACTGTACATATGCTTCTCAACATTCATTCATACCAGAACACAGATAACCCCTATGCAAATATGGGACCACAAACAAAAAGTACTAATATATATAAATGAAACCCTAAGATTCAAGACTCTGCATGCAGTACAACCTCAGAGAAATAGAAACAAATGCATTTCTTCATTAACAGTATAAAATATAGACAGCAGATGTAAATTCTCAAAATTGGCACAATTCAATCACTAAATTAAAAATTAAAATCATTTACCCTACCTTTTTTGTCTGGTGATTTAATTAGTTTCTGGTTGGACGACCTTATGATTGTTCATCCAACATGTTTTTTCCTCCTGCATGCTTCCTCTCCTCTGGACCTCATTCCCTTCCCCAACCATCCTCTCTGTCCCTCCATGAGTGCAACTTTTATTCCTCTATCCTCCACCCCAATTGACAACATGTCTCCCTCTCTCTCCCTTCTCTGTTATGATCTTGTATCTCTCTGTTGTTCCTCAGGGTTTTTCCCCTTCTGTCTCTTCTGTCTGTACCTCCCATAGTCTAGCATCTGCCTCCTGTTTTCCCCTTTGGTCCAGGCCTCTCTCTCTCTGTCTTTCTTCTGATTACAACCCCTCCCCCTGTCCTATTGGCAACATGCTTCCCTCTCTCTCCCTCCTCTGTTATGATCTTTCATCTCAAGGTGGAGGATATAGTGAGCCATATTGACAGGATCATTGACAGTGCTGAAGGGAGATACAGCAGTGGTGATCCACATTGGGACAAACATGAACACTTAAAGAACAGTTATGGATGCTAGTAAGGAAGCTGAAGACCAGAACGCCAAGGGTAGTGCTCTTGGAGATCTTGCCGGTACCCAGGGCTGACAGGAAGAGGCAGATGGAGCTGCAAGCAGTCAAAGCATGAATGAGGCACTGCTGTGTGGAAGAAAAATTCTACTTTGTGCGCAACTAGATGACATTCTGGGGAAAGGCAAGCTATATAGGACGAGATATTGAGAAGTTTTTAAACTAAGAAGTGGAAAGCTGACAGTAAACCAAGAGTTGATGGTTCGGGAAACGGTATGCCCAGAGCATATCATGCAAGAAAATTGTAGGGAAAACTCACCGGATCATAGGCAAGATAGAAATCCTGATGGATCGAAAGGGACGGAAGCAAGGGAGACAAGGGGGAAAGAAATGCAAGAAAGTAACAGGCCGCAATTTAAGTGTATGTACACAAACACAAGGAGCCTAAGGAATAAGATGAGAATTGGAAGCTATGGCACAAAAAGATAATCTAGATGTCATCAGCATCACATAAACATGGTGGAATGAGGAAAGTGTCTGAGACACTGTGCTACTGTGATTCAAGCTATACTGCAGAGACAGAGTAGGACAAAAAGCAGGGGTATTGCCCTTTACATAAAAGAGGGAATTGAGTCTACTGCAGAGAACATGCTAGAAATGAACAATAACGTAGAGTTTCTATGGGCCAAAATATCAGGAAGAAATGGAACAGATATGAAGATCAGCATCTACTAGGGCAGTCTGAAGAGACTGATGGAGAAATGACGGATGAGATTAAACACAAATGCAAGGGAAGCAATGCAGTTATCATGGGGACTTAAATTATCCAGTTGCAGTAGGGAGTCCAGGTTCCTGGATGCTGTAGGCGATTGCTTCCTGGAACAACTTGTCAAGGAAAATATGAGAGGAAATACAAATTTGGACATAATTCTAAATGGACTATGAGGAATGGCACAAGGTATAGAAATAGAAGGGACGCTGGGAAACAGTGATCACAATATGATCCACATCAACCTGGACACAGTAACAAAAAATTGATCCAGAACAATGGCCAAGGTATTGAACTTCCAAAAAGGGAACTACGAAGGAATGAGAGTCATGGTGGTGAAGAAGATTAGGAAGAGGATAAGCACTGTAAAAATGCTAGAGCAGGCATTGTCCCTTTTTAAGGACACAGTCACCGAGATGCAAAATCTATATACTGTATACCACATATCAACAAGAGATCCAAGAGGAAAAAGAAAAAGGAACTGGTGTGGCTCACTGTAGCAGTGAAGGAAGCAATCATAGACAAGAAGACTTTAAGGAATGGAAAAGGATTAAAACTGGAAAAAGCACAAACAACACCAAAGCAAGTGCCATAAGGTGGTGAGAGGGGCCAAAAGAGACTATGAGGAAAAAATAGCCAAGGAAGCAAAAAATTTTAAGATGTTCTTTCAATATATTAAGGGGAAATGACCTGCGAAGGAAGCAGTGGGGCCGTTAGATGACCATGGAATAAAGGGAGTACTAAAGGAGGACAAAGCAATTGCGGACAAACTGAATACTTTTGTTGTGTCTGTATTTACCCAAGAGGATATCTCCAATATACTAGAAGCCGACAGGCTGTACACAGGAAATGAAGATGGGAAACTGACAATGTCAATGGTCAGTCTAGAACAGTGTATTTCAACCTTTTTATACCTATGGACCAGCAGAAATAAAATAATTATTCTGTGAACCAGCATCGGTCCGTGGACCAGTGGTTGAAGAACACTGGGCTAAGTCGTGGGCCAGACCCCGCCCATCTCTACCCAATCTCTACCCCAGACCCCACCTCCATAATAGTATTAATTGCATCTTGCACATCCCGTGCCTCATCTGGAAGCCTTCCCTTTGACGTTGCAACGTCAGAGAGAAGGCTTCCGGTTCAGGCGCAGTATGCCTGAAGGAGCCGCTGCCCGTGGCTTCGTGTAGTGAATCAGTTAGGAAGAGGGAGCTGGCTCAAAGATAATGTCGCATTGATCGCACCATGGACCAGTGGTTGAAGCACACTGTTTTGGGCCTGATGCACGTGCTGGCCATGTAGACCAGCAGGAAATTTCTGTGGACCGGCACTGGACCATGGACCGGTGGTTGAAGAACATTGGTCTAGAAGAAGTATGAAAGCAGACTGATAGGCTTAAAAATAATAAATCCCTGGGACCGGACTGCATCCACCCAAGGGTAATCAAGAAACTGAAAGGGGTTATAGCTGAACTGCTTCAACTAATAGCCAATCTGTTGATCAAATCAGGAAGAATTTTGGAGGACTGGAAGGTGGCGAATGTTACGCCGATCTTCAAGAAATGTTCAAGGGGAGATCTGGGAAACTACAGACCAGTGAGTTTGACTTCGGTACCGGGAAAGATGGTAGAGGAGCTGATAAAGGACCACATCATTGATCACCTTGATGGACGCAATCTGATGAGGACCAGCCAGCACAGATTCAGCAAAGTGTAACCCCCTCTTTCTCAGACTGAGGTAAAAGGTATCTCTCTTGAAATAAGTTTTATTTTGTAATCATGCACACCGAGGGTTAAATTGATATCTTCCCCCAGGAGAAGGAATGATTTACATAAACAAAATAATAATATATAATAATATGGTATAACCTTGGAAGAAAAATATTTATTAATCATATAATAAAACAAATATAAATAAGCACTAAGGATTCAAAATTGAATATAGAAATAAAATTTAATAAACAAATGCTGTAGATCAAATCTAAACAAAGAAATTCTACATCCCCTCTGAAAAGTTCTCCCTTTTCCCCAGATTTGGGTATTTGAGGCTTTATGTTCTTTCTATGTAGGGGGTACCATGTAGGTGCGCTGTTGTTAGCAGAATCTCTTGCTAGCAGACTCTCTTCCTGGAACCAGACTCTCTTCCTACTACTCTGACTTAAACAAACCAATAAGGGAAAACCTTATCCTAATCTAATAACCCATAGGTTGCCTAAAATATTTCCTAAGCTAGAAAAAAAATAGATAATTGATATTCCCTATACTTTTTCCATCTCCAGAATTTCCTATATCTCAAAACACAAATAAAACTCAATTCTCAATAAACTTTACAGGAGATATTACCAATTTAAAATTTCCAAAACAGTTTATCAACTTTTCTTCACCAATATTCCCTCACACCATTACACAAAAATCTCACAGACTATTTCTAACACCCAATAGTCTCACAGATAAAACAATTTCTCACATTCACCAGAAAGAAATGTTTCAACCTTGGATAAATACCAGAATCTATGAATCAAACCTCAACTTCAACTAAAACCTACAATTCTTATTCAAAATTCAATAAAATCAGCTATAATTACCTTCACAAGAGCCACACAAGCCAAAACACCAAATCACAGAACCAAGTCACCCTCCCAACTGTCAAATCTAACAGCTAGAATGTTCAAGCAGCTGATGCTGATCTCTGCATGAGGACAGCAAACCTATGCAGGAAATCAGCAACATAATACCCAATACAAAAGATACACAAGCCAAACCTCTCAAATAGGAAAAAACACAGTTCATACATTCCAGATCCTCTCTGCTTCAAAAATCCTTCAAAATTTTCTTTAAACCCTGTTTTTCACACTCAAGTAACTTTTAAACTTTTAACCCTGGTTACAAAAGGAAGACCTTGCTTGAAAAACTTACTGCACTTCTTCGAGGGAGTAAACAAGCAGATAGACAAGGGTAACTGAGTCAACATTGTATATCTGGATTTTCAGAAGGCGTTTGACAAGATCCCACATGAATGACTACTTTGAAAAATTGCGAGCCATGGAATCAAGGGTGATATACTCACGTGGATTAAAAACTGGTTAGTGGATAAGAAACAGAGTGTGAGTAATTGGAAAATACTCGGCCTGGAAAAGCATCACAAGTGGAGTGCTGCAGGGTTCAGTGCTCAGGCCTGTGCTCTTCAATATATTTATAAACAACCTGGAAATTGGCATGACAAGTGAGGTGATTACATTTGTGGAAGATGCAGTTATTCAGAGTAGTGAGGACACAGAAGGATTGCGAAGACCTACAACAAGACATAAACATGGTCAAGGAATGGGCCGCAAAATGGCAAATGAGGTTCAACGTGGATAAGTGCAAGGTGATGCATGTCAGTAACATAAATCTTATACATGAATACAGGATGTCCGGTGCAGTACTCGGAGAGACCCCACAGGAAAGAGACTTGGGAGTTCTTGTAGACAAGTCAGTGAAACCATCCATGTAATGTGCAGTGGCGGCAAAAAAGGCAAACAAACAGATCGAACAAGGTTATCATGCCACTGTACTGGGCCATGGTGCACCCCCCACCTGGAATACTGGGTCCAACACTGGTCGCCGTACATGAAAAAGGACATAGTACTACTTGAAAGGGTCTAGAGAAGAGTGACAAAAGACTGGAGAAGTTGCCGTACAGTGAGAGGCTAGAGAATCTGGGCCTCTTCTCCCTTGAAAAGAGGAGAATGAGAGGAGACATGATCAAAACATTCAAGATAATGAAGGGAATAGAGAAAGAAAGATTGTTCACCCTCTCCAAGGTACAGAGAGCGAGAGGGCACTCTCTAAAGTTAAAAGGGGATTCATTCCATACAAACGTAAGGAAGTTCTTCCTCCAGAGAGTGGTAGAAATCTGTAAAGCTCTTCCAGAGGCTGTTATAGTGGAAATCACCCTCCAGGGATTCAAGACAATGTTAGACAAGTTCCTGTAAACCAGAATGTATGCAGTTAAGGCTAGATTCAAATAGGGCACTGGTCTTTGACTTAGGAGCTGTTGCATGAGTGGACCACTGGTCTGACCTAGCAATGGCATTTCTTATGTTCTTTTTAGCCATAGAAACTAAGAACCAAGAAATAAAACAATGTAATAATTATCATATACAGTCCACAATAGCATTTCTTATGTTCTTAGGGTTTCTCCCTCTCTGTCTCTTCTGTCTGCACCTGCATCTGCATCCTGTCTTTCCCCTAGGCTTCTATCTCTCTTTCTTCTGCTTAAAACCCTTCCCCCATGTCCAACATTTGATCTTTTTGCTTCCAGGTCTTTTTCTACTTCTCTCTCTCTCCTTCCTTCCTTCCTCCCTCCCTCACTGGTCCAGAATCTTTCCACCTCTCTGCAGGCTCTTTCTCTCCTAAGTCCAACATCTGCCCCCCTCTCTTCTGCCTCCACTTTGTTTCAGGTTTCTCCCACTCTCTATCTTCCTTCTGTTAATATTTTGATTCTCCCACCTTTGATCCAGGTCTTTCTGTCTCTCACACTCTCTTTTGTCTTCCCCCTCCCCAGGGCCTGGCATCTCCTTGGTTCAGGATGTTTCCCTTCTCTACTCCCTCTAGTCTAGCATCTTCCCTGTCTTCCCCCTCCCCCGGTATCCAGATCCATTGTCTCTAGCAATCCCCATCCCACTGGGGTCCTCATGGGGTTCTGAAAATTTTCCTCCTGTCAAACTCTGCATTAATCCATATTTTGAGGTAGTAACAGCATTTTTGGTACTTTTCCTTACATTCCAATCAGATTTTATAGGCAGGTAGATGTGGCAGCAAAGGCAAAGTAATAACTTTATCGGACATCAGATTCTCTTGCTTTCCCTCCCCAAATATTTCTATCTAAAGACACCACTGCTCCCAGCACACTAATTTCTAAACTTTTTGTTTTCAGTTCAAAAGTTTATTAGTCATTCACAAATTAATATTTTTCAAAGTTGTGAACCAAAAGCATCAAAGTGAACCACTGTAAAGCCTACTGCACTACATGCAAGTTATAACTGCTCTAGCCCTGCTACATAAATCAAACTTTGGAAATTGCATGTGCATGCTGCATTGCTACTCCACAAGAACAGTAATAGAGTGATCCTTGCATGCACTTAGAAGTAACATCTGCACGCAACAAACTCTCTGTCTGGTATCATGTAGACAAGTCATTCCAGTCTCAGGGGAATTTGGTGGTTATGGCCTGGGATTGGACAGAAAACTTGGGGGAGGAGATCTCTGTGAGGGAGTTATCTCAGAGTTTTCTGTCAGCCAGCCAGATAACTCCTAATGTGGGATTGCAGGAGCTTCATCTTAAACTGCTTCATAAGGCTTATATCACTCTATGTAAAGGGAAACAGATGAAGCTATGGGATGATGATGTTTGTCCTCAGTGCACTATACTGTACACAGAAGCACTGTTGTACATCACTTTTTGGAATGTCCCTCTTTAGGGTCCTTTTGGCCACAGGTGTTCCACTCACTTGAGCAGGTTGTTGATATATATCCTGAGTGGTCTTGTAAAAATAGTGCTACTGGGAGTGGAAGGACCATTGGAGGATAACGGGCTTCTGGAGCATCACCAGTGTTTTTTCCTGGTGGCTTTTGGGCTGGTTAAGAAGACCATACTGCAGCATTATATGGGTCCTACTTGCCCTATGTTCCAACACTGGGAGCACCTCATGTCACGGATGGCCTCATGGGAGTGGATGCGATGGGCCCACTCTGAGCACTAAACAGAGTATTATCCTAACCTCTGCCCTTAGATGCCTGGGAATAATGATAATTGTACAAATATTTCCAATCAAATATTGTTTATTAAAAATTAACAGTAATCTTGATCAAAAGGCATTTGTACAATGGAGATATGTTACAGTCAGGAGTGTAAAAATAGCTTCTCTGACTGCTCCACTGCGTTCACTTATGTACTCTCACAATGACCAATATTACATCACTCAAATCTACCAATGGTCAGCCAGCTCATCACTGAAGAAGGCTGAGTTTATTTAAATAATAGAATTCATTTTAGCTCTTATAGATACCAGGCTTAAAGAAAAGTTTTACAAATTATATATTTGTTCACAGCATTTTCTGAATATGCATAAAACATTATAATATACCCAAGAAAACTCCATATCCCAGTATTCTTTAAAAGTTTGAATCAAACCAGTTCTCTGTGTGCTTTGGAGAAAACTGACAGTTTCAAGTTACAACAGAGAAAACCCATATGACCCCCCCCCCCCTTAATGAGAATTCCTAAAGTCCTTCTATACTGGGCTTTAAGGAGCCATCCCTTCACATCTAGAAAGGCAAGCAGGCCTCTTGAAATGTCACAGACTTAAGAGAGTTTCTATGGTAACCTAGCTTAAAGGTCAGATATGTCAAACTTCAGATGTTATCTCTCAGGATCTCTTAAAGTTTTTTGAATCTTATAAATGTACAAGATTTTAAATTAAGCACAAATCATTCCATCACACATATTCTCACACAGTCCTGGGATCTCACATTTACTCTCATGCCACACATCATATTTCATTGATATTTCAGTCATAATCAATACATCTTTAAGTTTCAAGTTTATTAAACATTTGATGAATCGCCTATTAGCATTACAAAGCGATATACATTTTCAAGTAAAAAAGCAGAGATACTAATATACTAACAATAATTTAAATATAATACGTACTTGAAGTGGGAGGAAAAAATTAAAAAGTTACAATCTTGGGTTAAGAAAGGCAGGTACAAACAAAAGGTAAGGGGGGATATTTAAGAAATTTAGGCTTTCTTCTTTACCCAGCAATGGAATTCCAGGAACATCTGTTACCACTGAAGGCATGAGGTTTCTCCTATTCCCCTGGGAATGGCAACCCAGACAAAAAACACCAGAAACCAGGGTCTTGAGTGGAAAAACTGCAATATTATAGACAAAGAGAGAAAGAAGAAATAGAGAGAGATAAAGAGATTAATACCTCTATAAATGCATTATATATACATATACCTAATTTCCCTTATGATCTTGCTTAATTCAGCAAATTACATAAAAAAATATTATTATATTTTTTCTTACTATAAATATCTAGTGTTTTTCTGGCCTTGGCTGCAATCCATATTCAATTTTTTATATCTTTGTACCTAACTTTTTATAAACTCTTAATTGAGTGTTGCCCTGTTTCCCATAAATTCATTACTAACTATAATTACCCAGAATCATATGAAAAGTAGATGTCTTTGCATGAACCCTGCACATTATCCATTCCAGTACAGCATGCCACAGTGCCCCCTGTCTGTTAGAGTGACTCCTCAGCACTCTAAGCCCCAGACATATTTGCATTGTTGAGTGTCCTTTCAGTGGTGAGATGGGCTCCTTGGGAAGAGGGGTTGAAAAAGCAGAAAATTATGTACAGGGCACGCCAGGGGTCTTTTCTTTTTTAGTGTTTTTTCATATGAGTTCTACTGCTACTTGTATGTCCAGTTGTGGATTGCTTTTATGTTTGCATTGTTGTTTTTTGGGGGGAGAGTGGGAGGCTGGTATCTGGGAGTATGGTTATCTTTTTTTTAGCTGTTATCTATTTTATTTTTACCTTGTTTGCCTTTCCTTGTATTTGCTGTTTCTTTGTTCCTGGCACACTTGTTTCTGTTTTTGTATGCATTGTATGGTTTTGCATGCATTGTATGGTTCTGTATGGTTTGTATGCATTGTATAGTTGTATGGTTCTGTTCATACCAATAAAAATATTTTTTTTTAAAGTAACATCTAAGGATCGAGGCAAGATGAAGGTTTCCCAGGATATAAGAGACCCCAATGTAGTGTATTTAGCACTTCTCTGCATATGGGCGGTAAGCAGTTTCCCGCACCCAGTGAGATCATCTTCCATGCTGTGACTGCTGCTGCCCAACATTTAAGGCTAATTATGGCAGCCTGCAGACTGAGCAAACCTAGCAGGATGCCATCAGTCTCTGCAACATGTTCCCTCTGCCATGGTTCCACCCCTCCTCTGACATCAGGGGCAGAACCGCGGCAGAGGAAATGTGCTGTGGAGACTGATGGCAGCCTGCTAGGTTTGCTCAGTCTGCAGGCTGCCATAATTAGCTTGAAAGGTGGGCTATTCCAGAGGTTCTCCATCTCCTACGTCATTATGGCTCTCTCAGGGTATTCTAATTGGGACAAAATGGAGGTCATGCCTCTTAACTTGCTCTGTATTAGAGGCATGGTTGATATTTTTGCACTCCAATGGTGTTCTCAAGAACTTAAATATTTATGTACTCATTTTAGGCCTACTATCAAAGCTATGTGACCTTTAATGAGACATTCCTTCAACAGAAAGGTAAAGAGTTGTGTAATACTTGGTCTCCATTACGGCTCTCATGGTTATTGTATCCTAAATTCTATATGTGTTACAGATGCTGCCTATCCTATTCTCCCAAAATATGTTTAAAATAGTTGATGCTTTATTTGGCTCCTTTTTGTGGAAATCTAAACCCCCTTGAATTGCATTATGTACATTTCAATGATTTCAATATTTTGGTGGTATGGGATTTCCAAACTTTCAGAGATTTGCTTCAACTGCCATTCTGCGGACCACATGTTAGTGGTTTCAAACTGATCCCATTCCTAAAATCTTCTTTGGTTTAACATTGAGCGATTTCTAGTTTAGCCTTTATCCTTAGTTCAATTGGTAGGTGCTTCTGCACTTCCTATCAGACATATATCACCCATCTTGAAGATCATTGTGAATGCAATACATGGTTTTGATAAATCCTTTTCAATTTTGATTCATAAGAACATAACATAAGAACATAAGAAATGCCTTCACCGGATCAGACCATAGGTCCATCTAGTCCGGCAACCTGCACACGCGGAGGCTATGTAGGTGTTCCCTGATGAAGACCTTGTTTACTTGTATCCCTCAATGTGATTTGCAAGAAGGTGTACATCCAACTTGCCCTTGAATCCTAGAATGGTGGTCTCTGTCACAACCTCCTCCGGGAGAGCATTCTAAGCGTCCACCACTCGCTGTGTGAAACAG